>NC_053495.1:109397408-109697408 GCF_905171775.1 Rana temporaria | reverse complement strand
TATTTTCCTCAGCCACATGGCTATAGTCGGTGGAAGGGGCGATTTCCAGCGAACTGGAATGCAGGCCTTGGCGGCGTCCAATAGATGGCGAACAATTGATTTCTTGTACACCCGCGTTGGGGCGTCAGTCGCATGGAGAAGGAAGAATGCTGGATCATTCGGGATTGTACGGTCCGAGAACTGCTGCGTGATCCGTCGCACCTCGCTCCAGAAATGTTGGAGGCGTGGGCAGGACCAAAAGATGTGCAACAGTGTGCCCTTTTCTTCCATGCAACGCCAACATCTGTCCGATGTCGCAGGGAAGATCTTGTGTAGTAGGTCTGGGGTTCTATACCACCCGGTTAGGATCTTGTAGTTGGTCTCATGTACTTTGGTGCATATAGAAGATTTATGTGTATGGGATAGAATTTTTTCTCTTTTCTGTTCCGAGAACGTACATTTAAGCGCGTGTTCCCAGTCTGTAAAGCATGGGAGGCGGTAATCGTTTTTCGGCAAAATCACCTGTTCGTGTGCAAGGGACAATGCGTGTGGCAGGATCCCCGTCTCAGTGCACCACTCCTCTAGAATCGTGAGAGGTTGATCCGTCGCGGGACGGGGGGGCGTCAGGGTTCCCAAGAAGTGGCACAGCTGCTCAGCTCGAAAGAAGTCCAGGCAGTAAATTCCCCCCGGGTCCATTAACTCTGCCCTCGTTTTCCATCTGCCCGCCTCACTGAAATGGGATACTTGATAAATACCCTGTACTCTTAGTGCCTTTAATTTCCCGTCCCTTATCCCTGGCTCGAACAACGGGTTCCCCAGGATCGGGCGTAGTGACGATGTCCGAGAGCTAAGGTTTGTCCTTGTCAGAAGTCTTGCACATACCGCAATGGTGTTGCCAATGAGCGGATGTCGCTTAATGTCCCCTCGCATGGCGTTGTAACCCCAGGGGGCTCGTTGTAGCGGAACATCGCATTGGGCTTGCTCCAGTTTCGGCCACAACTTAACGTCCCCGTGTCGGCACCAGTCAATTAGTCGGCACAGTTGTGCCGCGTGATAATAAGCCCTGATATCAGGCATCGCAATGCCCCCCAGTCGTTTAGGTAGGGATATAATATTCCTATTAGTGTTGAGCAGAATATGCCATATTCGATTTCGCGATATATCTCGAATATATATTCGAATATTCGAGATATATTCGCTAAATTCGAATATTCGTGATATTTTATCGAAATTAATTGATTGCGATTTTTCGCTATTGCGAATGCGAAAATAATTGCGATTTTTTTAATAACTGCGGTATGAGCGCTCTGATTGGCTTAGAATATTCGTGATATTTTATCGAAATATCGCAACATGCGAATGCGATATTTATTGCGCAATTTCGAGATATGCTGGAGGAGCGCTCTGATTGGCTCAGAATATTCGTGATATTTTATCGAAATATCGCAACATGCGAATGCGATATTTATTGCGCAATTTCGAGATATGCTGGAGGAGCGCTCTGATTGGCTCACTCTGAAATCGAATATTCGAGATATTTTAACGCAATTTCACAAAATGCGAATGCGAAATTGATTGCAGATATTTCGAAAACTGCTGTAGCAGCACTCTGAAATCGAATATGTATGATATTTTAACCCAAAAACATATTGCGATTGCGATTTTTCGATCGCGCATGCGCAATAGCGCGAACAACACGCGACCATTTCCTGGAGCCTTGCCAGTTTCCAACTTATGTTCGCAGCGCAATATTACAGCAACATGGTTGGAAGCAATTTCACTAAGTCTGAGGAAAAGTTGCTGATTTGTGTAAGTATTTTGACCACTGTTATTTCATCATCTTCAACTGCATTTTATTCTAGTTTAAAAGTTAGTATATATGTTCAGATATTAGTATTTCACAAAAAATGTGTCTCCTGCTTTTACAAAACTACAAGTCCCAGCATGCCTGGACAGCTGCAGACACCCTGGTTGGCAAATGTGTATTTAGGCACTTTTCCTTGTTATTTAGCATAATGAATTTAACATTTTTTTGGACATAGGACGTATGCGAACGTCCTGACTTCAGTGTCCTCAAGGCCCAAGGACGTTCGAATACATATTGCCCTTTAGATGTTGCAGAACTACAACTTCCAGCATGCCTGGGAATGCTGGCACTTCTAGTATTGTAAGTTCTGCAGGCCCACATTTTTCAGGCCTTTATGCACGGGTCTCTAAACTGTGGCACCCTAGATGCAGCAAAAGTAAAATTCTTAGCATGCACTGACAGACCGTGGCTGATGGGAGTAGTAGTTTTGCAACAGCTGGAGGTGGACTGGTCTTGAAACCCAGAGTTAGGTAACAAACCCGTAGTGTTTTGCAACCATTCTGCCTCCAGCTGGTTATTTTCTGTTGAAAAGCCTGTGGCGTGCAAAACACAACCCAAAAACTCCACCCGCTGCAAGGAAAAATTTGCACACACCTAAAGAGTGACATCACAAAAAACTGCGACGGTTGCATACGTCAGTGGTCCTCCGAAAAGGTCCCGTCTCTGACCCCCCGGGGCGTTAGGCTCCTGACAGGGAAAAGAGTTACTGTGGTCCATACAGCCGAAGCCATATGGACCCATCTCGGTCCAAGCAGCGCAATCAACACGCGAACAACACGCGACCATTTCCTGGACCCTTGCCAGTTTCCAACTTTATGATCGCAACGCAATCGCAGAGCAAGATGGTTGGAAGTAATTTCACTGTATCTGAGGAAAAGTTGCTGATTTGTGTAAGTATTTTGACCACTGTTATTTCATTATCTTCAACTGCATTTTAGTCTAGTTTAAAAGTTAGTATATATTCATAATTATGCAAATGATAATGGCTGCTATATTTATGTAAAAAAGGTGGCGACCGAAATGGCAGTATATAAAATCTGTCATGTTACCCCTGTCATTGATTAATAAGGCGAGAATGCTTCCAATTGTTGAATAGCATACATTTATGTCATATATCCATAAGGCTGTCAACAAAAGTATTACAATATACTTTGTTCTTCATCTTGCAGAAGTTCCTGGAAACAGGATACGATGAGCTGCGGAGGCAGCAAGAAAAACAGGGAGTTATAAGCTCCCTGATTGAGGAACTAGGCGAAGAACACACTCGCATGGCGATCCTCAAAAAGTGGTCCGACCTGAAGAGGCGCCAGATGAACCGGGTCAGGCGTATCCGGAATAAATATCATCCTGGTAAGTTATTGGTCACAGTTATGTTTTTTTTCTCTAAAGTGTATTTTGTGCGTGTACTCGAGAGAGGAGCCGGACTGCAGGAGTTGGGAGTAGGCAGGCCTCCCCCAGAGGTAATCTGCCACCTTTTTCCATGCCCCGGGTGGCAATGGCGGGTGTGAGGGGGTCCTCCCACACAGACCGTCCTACCTGCTCCGCTTCGAAGCCCAACGGGGCAGAGGGACTCCCTATAAGGGAGTGAGAGGATTTGCCCGCTCAACCAGCCCCGTTAGTCCTTCGCCTCTCTTTTTAGAGACCGCATGGTCAGAGTGCGTGCATGTTAACCCAATTGCGAGTGCGTGTGTAAGTGTGGTGGTTTTTGTGGGAGGGAGGTGGGCATACTAAGCGCAGGCTTACCTCGCATAGCACACCCACCGGGGGCCGAGCTGAGACCACCAAACTCAATTCACATGTAGCCGAGAGCGGGATCCGAACCCCTAGCTGCAGAGGTGAATGGCTTGTCAGCGCAGTGGCAATCGCGTTGAGCCAGCCCGGGTCCCTTGGGGACAGTTATGTAAGGTCATATGTAATTAATGTAAGGTCAGATGTTGTTAACCAAGACGCCATGTTGTTGTAACATATATCACCACCAGCCAAGGTATTCATAGTACTGTTGGAAAAAAACATGGGACAGCAGACAGGAACACAGAAGTTATGTGGGAACATACTTTTCCCATTGCTTTGCATGGGACTTTAAACAAAAAGCCCGACCCTCACCAATGGGGTTAGTTAAGGGATAAATTAACGATCCTATACTTTAAGTGGACGTATAGATAACATGTGACCAAGTGTTATCGAAATATCTACAGCTGTTATGAAATAACATGTATTTCCCATAGAGTTGAATGGGACTTTAAAGAAAAACCCTGACCAAGGCAAATGGGGGTGGGTATGGGTTAAACCACCAATCCTATATTTGTGGCTGACATATAAGTAACCTGTGTGCCAAGTTTCATGTAAATATCTTTAGCCGTTTGGACGTGATGGTGGAACATACATACATACATGCACACACACGTTGAGTTTTATATATATAGATTCCCACTAAATTCCTGTGTTAGGCGTGGGGTTGTTATAGTAATCCTGTGTACTCCATCAAGTACTTTTTTTTAACATGAGATCGTCTGAACAAAACAAAGGAGACAAAAACAGCTCATTTTACCATGGTGGCAGCCCAGCTCACGCTCAGTCCCCTGTAGTGCCCACAAGACCCTTTAATATAACATTGTCCCATTGGTTAACTGTCTATATAAATTAATTTGTATTCATATACAATACAGTAGAGTACACAGAATTTGCATACGTCATTAGAAAACATTTTTATAATATATGAACATTGTGTTATTATAGGAGCTCCGCTACCAACTGTGCGCCCCAAGCGCACAAGGCGACAGGCCGCAGAGGAGGAGCAGGAGGAGGATGTGGAAGAGGAGGAGAGGGATGAGGAGGAGCAGCCAGGGCCATCCACATCACCACCCCCAGTTCCTGTGGAGGAGCAAGAGGAGGAGCTGCACCCCCCCCCGAAACTTCTGGTGGAGTAGTGGGTGACGAGGAAGAGGAGCAGGATGAGACGGTTAATTATACCGTCAATCAGGAGGGTAAATATGTGCACATATATTAATAAAATTTCAACAATAAAATGTAGCTCTAAAAATGGACAGCATTTAAAGCAGGGCTGTGGAGTCGGTAGATAAATTTTTCGACTCCGACTCCTCAGTTTTATGTACTTCAGACTCCGACTCCCCGACTCCCCGACTCCCCGACTCCGACTCCTCTGTATTAATATGCGAATGTATTTTATAGATTCCTTGAGGGAAAGAAACGCAAACTACCACAGGACTACTGGCTGGGAAGCCAACAGTCTACTGTATTGCACAGTTTAAGCAAAAGACAAACACAATGAAAACAATCAAGTGACTGGATAGTAGCAGCAGGCTTAAACATCAGGAACATGATCTTTAACAGTTCAAAAATACAGACCACATTATTTGGCTGTTTTAGAACCAAAACAAAGCTTATCTATAATGAACCAAAAAAAAAAAATATGAAAAACCTAGAAATGGTTTATATTAATCTTGAAATGTAGTTCTAGGCTTAGCAAATGCAAATAAATGCAATGTAGAGTTCTAAGGAAGAGAATTGCCTCTGCCAGATCCTCTTTCATAGAGTCTCTTAAGTCAGACTTTATTATTTTTATGGCTGAAAATAATCTTTCGTAACGGTCTTTGAAATCCAAATGTTTTTTTCTTATATCCTAACAGTTCTAAAAAAGCTAGAGGTGAAACAAGCTGCCATGAAAAACCTGACGAAGAGAGTAATGGCAAATGAGCAGCAGATACTGTTTTTGATGCGCCAAAATCAACAACTGGTGCAACAACTGGCGAAAAACATGGATGAGGTGACAGAGCTTCAGAAGTTAATGTCCTAATTTTTTTTTTTTTTTTTTTAAATAAAAAATGTTATATTTTGCAAAGGTTTCATTTCTTATTGAAATTGTTAGTTTTTTAAACACATCTAACTTCACATCTAACACATCAACATCAACATCAACATCAACACATCTAGCTTAATAATAACCGAAAACATTTTATACTATTACTAGCTGAATACCCGGCGTTGCCCGGTCTTCCTATCTTAACCTTTTGGGGAGGAAAATCATAGTAATATAAATATACCCATCTTTTATATAAGGGTGTTGGTAAGGGTTAATTTAACTGTTATATATTTTTATTTGGCATATAAGTAATATGTATAGCGGGTATTATTGAAATATCTCCAGGCGTACAGAAGTTATGTGGGAACATACATTTTCCATTGATTTGCATGGGACTTTAAAGGAAAACCCCGACCCTCACAAATGGGGGTAGTTAAGGGATAAATTAACTATCAGTGGTATCAGTGAACAGCAGTGGTAATAGGAGTATATATAGAGTGGGAATTAACTTTTTACATAGGTGTCTTGACTGAGCAGCAGCAGCAGTAGTAGTAGTAGTAGTAGTAGTAGATACAGAGTCATATCACTTGGGCAGGAGGTGCCATGATGAACAGCAGTGGTAATAGGAGTATATAGAGTGGGAAATTACTTTTGACATAGTTGTCTTGACTGAGCAGCAGCAGCAGCAGCAGTAGTAGTATTAGCAGTAGTAGTTGATACAGAGTCATATCACTTGGGCAGGAGTTGCCATGATGAACAGCAGTAGGAATAAGAGTATATAGAGTGTGAAACAACTGCTGACATAGGTGTATTGACTGGGCGGCAGCAGCAGCAGAAGCAGCAGTAGTAGTATTAACAGTAGTAGTTGATACAGAGTCATATCACATGGGCAGGAGTTGCCATGATGTACAGCAGTCTTAATAAGAGTATATAGAGTGTGAAATAACTGCTGACATAGGTGTATTGACTGGGCGGCAGCAGCAACAGCAGAAGCAGCAGTAGTAGTATTAACAGTAGTAGTTGATACAGAGTCATATCACATGGGCAGGAGTTGCCATGATGTACAGCAGTCTTAATAAGAGTATATAGAGTGTGAAACAACTGCTGACATAGGTGTATTGACTGGGCGGCAGCAGCAGCAGAAGCAGCAGTAGTAGTATTAACAGTAGTAGTTGATACAGAGTCATATCACATGGGCAGGAGTTGCCATGATGTACAGCAGTCTTAATAAGAGTATATAGAGTGTGAAATAACTGCTGACATAGGTGTATTGACTGGGCGGCAGCAGCAACAGCAGAAGCAGCAGTAGTAGTATTAACAGTAGTAGTTGATACAGAGTCATATCACATGGGCAGGAGTTGCCATGATGTACAGCAGTCTTAATAAGAGTATATAGAGTGTGAAACAACTGCTGACATAGGTGTATTGACTGGGCGGCAGCAGCAGCAGAAGCAGCAGTAGTAGTATTAACAGTAGTAGTTGATACAGAGTCATATCACATGGGCAGGAGTTGCCATGATGTACAGCAGTCTTAATAAGAGTATATAGAGTGTGAAATAACTGCTGACATAGGTGTATTGACTGGGCGGCAGCAGCAACAGCAGAAGCAGCAGTAGTAGTATTAACAGTAGTAGTTGATACAGAGTCATATCACATGGGCAGGAGTTGCCATGATGTACAGCAGTCTTAATAAGAGTATATAGAGTGTTAAACAACTGCTGACATAGGTGTATTGACTGGGCGGCAGCAGCAACAGCAGAAGCAGCAGTAGTATTAACAGTAGTAGTTGATACAGAGTCATATCACATGGGCAGGAGTTGCCATGATGTACAGCAGTCTTAATAAGAGTATATAGAGTGTGAAACAACTGCTGACATAGGTGTATTGACTGGGCGGCAGCAGCAGCAGAAGCAGCAGTAGTAGTATTAACAGTAGTAGTTGATACAGAGTCATATCACATGGGCAGGAGTTGCCATGATGTACAGCAGTCTTAATAAGAGTATATAGAGTGTTAAACAACTGCTGACATAGGTGTATTGACTGGGCGGCAGCAGCAACAGCAGAAGCAGCAGTAGTAGTATTAACAGTAGTAGTTGATACAGAGTCATATCACATGGGCAGGAGTTGCCATGATGTACAGCAGTCTTAATAAGAGTATATAGAGTGTGAAACAACTGCTGACATAGGTGTATTGACTGGGCGGCAGCAGCAGCAGAAGCAGCAGTAGTAGTATTAACAGTAGTAGTTGATACAGAGTCATATCACATGGGCAGGAGTTGCCATGATGTACAGCAGTCTTAATAAGAGTATATAGAGTGTGAAATAACTGCTGACATAGGTGTATTGACTGGGCGGCAGCAGCAACAGCAGAAGCAGCAGTAGTAGTATTAACAGTAGTAGTTGATACAGAGTCATATCACATGGGCAGGAGTTGCCATGATGTACAGCAGTCTTAATAAGAGTATATAGAGTGTGAAACAACTGCTGACATAGGTGTATTGACTGGGCGGCAGCAGCAGCAGAAGCAGCAGTAGTAGTATTAACAGTAGTAGTTGATACAGAGTCATATCACATGGGCAGGAGTTGCCATGATGTACAGCAGTCTTAATAAGAGTATATAGAGTGTGAAACAACTGCTGACATAGGTGTATTGACTGGGCGGCAGCAGCAGCAGAAGCAGTAGTAGTAGTATTAACAGTAGTAGTTGATACAGAGTCATATCACATGGGCAGGAGTTGCCATGATGTACAGCAGTCTTAATAAGAGTATATAGAGTGTGAAATAACTGCTGACATAGGTGTATTGACTGGGCGGCAGCAGCAACAGCAGAAGCAGCAGTAGTAGTATTAACAGTAGTAGTTGATACAGAGTCATATCACATGGGCAGGAGTTGCCATGATGTACAGCAGTCTTAATAAGAGTATATAGAGTGTTAAACAACTGCTGACATAGGTGTATTGACTGGGCGGCAGCAGCAGCTGAAGCAGCAGTAGTAGTATTAACAGTAGTAGTTGATACAGAGTCATATCACATGGGCAGGAGGTGCCATGATGAACAGCATTATTAATAAGAGTATATAGGGTGTGAAATAACTGCTGACATAATTGTCTTGACTGATCCAGAGGAGTCATGGGAGAAAATCATGTGGTCAGATGAGACTATAATATAACTTTTTGATCATAATGATGAGTACCATGCCAAGAACGCCATCCCTAATGTGAAGCATGGGGGTGGTAGCATCATGCTTTGGTGGTGTTTTTCTGCACATGGGACAGGGTGACTGCACTGTATTAAGGAGAGGATGACCGGGGCCATGTATTGCAAGATTTTGGGCAACAACCTCCTTCCCTGAGTTAGAGCTTTGAAGATGGGTCGAGGCTGGGTCTTCCAACATGACAATGACCCAAAGCACACAGCCAGGATAACCAAGGATTGGCTCTGTAAGGAGCATATCAAGGTTCTGGCGTGGCCTAGCCAGTCTCCAGACCTAAACCCAATAGAGAATCTTTGGAGGGAGCTCAAACTCCGTGTTTCTCAGCGATAGCACAGAAACATGACTGATGTAGAGAAGATCTGTGTGGAGGAGTGGGCCAAAATCCCTCCTCCAGTGTGTGCAAAGCTGGTGTAAAACTACAAGAAAGGTTTGACCGCTGTAATTGCAAAGAAAGCCTACTGTACCAAATATTAACATTGATTTTCTCTGATGTTAAAATAGTTATATTCAGCACTGTAAATACATCAGGTCCGGGGCTTCATCAGGGAATGCATGGCAAGGGACCCTTCAGCGCCCTGAACCGACGACGGGTGCCAGAAAGTCACCGCCGATCCAGGACTCATTCATCTTTATGAATGTGAGTCTGTCCACGGAGTCTGTGGACAGACGGGTCCTCTTGTCCGTGACCACCCCACCTGCCGCGCTGAATGTCCGCTCAGATAGTACGCTGGAGGGGGGGCAAGACAATAACTCCAGCGCATACTGAGCGAGCTCGCGGCAGGTGTCCAATCTGGCAACCCAGTACTCCATGGGGTCGTCGGTGCTCATACTGTCAGAAGCACCGACGGACGCCATGTAGTCTGCCACCATGTGGGCCAGCCGCTGGTGGTGACTGCTGCTGCTGCTGCTGGTGGTGGTACTGGGTCGCTCGGTTTGGAAGAACATCCTCATCTCTTCCATTAGGTCCCCTGCTCGGCTGCAGCTGGGTGCAGCCACCTGCTGGGTGAGATGAGGGGTGACAACTGGAGGCCGGGGAGTTGCCTGCTCCAACCGTCTGACAATGGCTGCCTGCAGTTCCTCCATCCGGTGCTGCCTCCGGCTGGCTGGGATGAACTGCTCCAGTTTCCCCTTGCACCTGGGATCCAAAAGGGTGGCCATCCAGAAATCATCCCTCGTCTTGATGGTCTTAACCCGGGGGTCCCTCCTGAGGCATCTCAGCATGTGGGCAGCCATGGGGAAGAGCACAGCCCGCTGTGACTCCTCAATGCTGGCCAGGTGAATGAGGTGCGACTCTTCATCCCTGAGGCGCTGCTGGTCAAACTCAGACATGCCCAACCCCCGGACTATCGGTGCCCCCAACACCGGCTCTCCCTCCTGACCAGGCCCTGACTCCGGGACGACACCAGCAACCACCTCCTCCTCCTCTTCATCATCATCCTCCTCCTCCTCCTCCTCGTCCTGGCCCTGGTCTCGGTGGAGCATTGCTGACTCCTCCTGCTCCACCAAGGCACTCTCCCCAGCTTCGAGCAGGCGATCTAGTGTCCTCTCCAGCATGAACAGTATTGGCAGCACGCTATTGAGGCCAATTTGCTCACTGCTGACCATCTTGGTCGCCTGCTCGAAGGAGGACAACACTTGGCAGACCTGGTTTATCTGCCCCCACTGCGCACAGGCGATGAAAGGGAGTTGTGGTGAAGCCCTCTCAGTGCCTAGTTCCATCAGGTACTCCCTCACCGCCCTTTGCTGCTCCCACAACCTCTTCAGCATGTGGAGGGTGGAGTTCCACCGCGTCACACTGTCCACAATCAGCCTGTGAAGGGGCAGATTGTACTTCCGCTGCAATTTGGACAGGGACGCGGTAGCGGTTGGGGAGCGCCTGAAGTGGCTGGCAATCCTACGCGCCTTTGCCACAATGTCACTCAACCCTGGATAAGTGCGCAGGAACTTCTGCACCACCAGGTTGAGGACATGTGCCAGACAGGGCACGTGGGTCAGACTGCCAGCACTAAGGGCGGCGAGTAGGTTGCTGCCGTTATCGCAGACAACCATACCTGCCTGGAGCCTTCGGGGTGTCAGCCACTTCTGGACCTGAGCCTGAAGTGCTTTCAGCACTTCTTCTCCAGTGTGTCTCCGGTCCCCTAAACTAACAAGCTGGAGCACGGCCTGACAGCGCACGTGCCCCACACTTGAGTAGCTACGGGGGCGCTTGCTGGGAGGCTCAGCAGCTGCGGAGACAGTGGCTTGAGGGAGACCAGCAGTTCTCCCCTGGACACCCCGGGGCGGCACCACAAGATCGGTTGCCGCCGATCCCTCACCGACGCCTCGGAGGGAAACCCAATGGGCCGTGAAGCTGATGTAGCGTCCCTGCCCATGCCTGCTGGTCCAGCCATCCATTGTCAGATGAACCCTGTCGCTGACAGCGTGATCCAGCGACAGGGTTACATTCTGCACAATGTGCTGGTGTAGGGCAGGGACACCAGTCCTGGCAAAGAAATGGCGGCTGGGGACACGCCATTGGGGTTGGGCCTGCTCCAACATCTGCCTGAAGGGGTTGCTGTCAACTATGTTGAAGGGCAGCAGATGTTGGGCAATAACCCTTGCCAGGAGCCCATTGAGGGAACGCACACGTCGGTCTCCAGGGGGGAAGGGAGTGGTGCGGTCAAAGGCGTCTGAAATCGACGCCTGGCGCCGGACGGCAGTGCGGGACACAGACGCGGAGGGTGCTGTGGAAGTAGAGGTCTGGCTGCCGGTACCAGTACCTCTACTAGAGGGAGCGGGGGGGCATGACCTGCTGGAAAGAGATGAAGATGTGGCAGGGGCTGCTGTACCCTGCTCACTTGTGGTGGTGGCGCTGCTACCACCACCACGCTTCATCTCGTCATACAACGCCCAGTGGTTTATCCTCAGGTGCTGGTTCAGGGCTGTGGTACCCACCCGAGCCAAACACTTCCCTCTCTTCACCCTCACTTTACAAATCCGGCAGATGGCCACGGTAGGGTTGTCTGCCACCAGGGTAAAGTAATTCCAGACAGGTGACTTCAGCACCGCCCTCCTGTCAGATGGGGTGACGCTTACTTGCACCTGCTGGGACTCGGTGCGCACAGGTGGAGCTGCCTGCTGCTGCTGCTGCTGCTGCTGCTGCTGCTGCTCCTCCTCCTGACACCTCCTGCTGCCATCACCAGTGGAGACCCTGACGATGGTCTCCCTGGTGGTGACCTGGCGCACCGTTTCACCAGGGTGCCTACCTTCCCCGTCGTCACTGACGTAGTGAGCCGACGCGTCAGATGGCAACCATGATGGGTCACCCTCTTCGCCCCCAGAAATGTCAGACCAAGGGCTGAAATGTGTTGGTCTGAGGGAACCACCTGACATGGAGCCTCTAGCCTGGCTCCGCTGTCCCCTCACCCACGCCTGGGTCTGACTAGGTGCTGCTGTTTCCTGCACCAAAACAGCAGCACCAGTTTGAAGGGATGTCTCTGGGATACTGCCAGCAGGTATCCCATCCTCCTCATCCATCCCTTCAAAAAGGTCCTGACCATCAGGACAGAGCTGGAGGTCTGCCTGATGCATGGCCTCCCCCAAGAGATCCCTCTCACTGTCGCTGTCGAACAGTAAGATGCTGGACTCTTGGGGGCTGGGGGGGGGTAGTACAGGCACCGGTGTAATGGTGGTACTACTGTGAGTCGGGACCGACGACTCAGTGGCACTGCTGTGCCCCATGTAGTCCACCACTACTTCAGCCTGAGATGGCAATATCGGGCGGCTGCCCGATGGGAAGAACTCCCGGATCAGGCGTACTCCCCTTGCACCCGATCCTCTACCACTAGTAGGGGCACGAGAGGTACCCCGTGCTGGCAGCGATCCAGCACTGGGAGTAACTCCCCTACCCCTGCTGCCACGGCCACGGATGCCGCTCATTATTGCTGATATGTGTGTGGGGGGGGGTAAACTTTATTGGGGGGGGAAAATGTGAACAAAATGTGTTTTTGTGTATTTTTTACAAGACAGGCACGCAGACAAAGACGTACACAGACAGCTACTAAACTATAAGAAAAGTAGTACACCAGACAAGGACTACAAAATTAAAGAAAAAAAAAAAAGCACTAAACAAACACTAACTTTTTTTTTTTTTTTTTTTTTTTAAACACAAAACACAGACACTAAACACACACTAAGCTAAGCTAGATGAAATAAATGTACACTAACAGTGTGTACACTTACTACACAAAATTTAACTAAACTGAACACAAAACTTAGCTTTTATAAAAGCTCTTTAGGAAAAACTAAACAAAATGTGAACTGAGATGCCTATCAAATATCACTGAACAGCGAACCTGCAAGATCTAACAGTAACACAAGATGAACAAAACTTAGCTTTTAGAAAAGCTCTTTTATAAAGCTCAGCAAAATGTGTTCTGAAATCTCTAGCAAATATCACTGAACAGCGAGGATTGCAGGATCAAACAGTAACACAAATGAAAAAAACAGCACAAAACAGCACAAAACGTAGCTTTGAAAAAAGCTCTTGGGTCTATTGCTTTGAAAAAAGCAGTTGATATACTGGAAAAGATCCACTGGAATCACTAAATAGCAATGCTGGTGATGATCTAAATCAATCAAGAACAAAGACACAGGAAACCAGGAACACAGAAACAGCCTCCACACTCTATAGCCAGCTTCTGAATCTGCAATGAAATGGTGCTGGGAGTGAGCTTATATAATGTCCATGCAGGCAGGTTCCTATTGGTTGCTAACCTGTGACGAGTGTGGAAGGAGAACTCTGATTGGCTCTGATGCAAAAGGGCGGAGCAAATAATCGCGCAATATTCCTATTGCCGAATATTCGCATTGCGAATATTCGGCAATATAAAATGATCGCTTCAGCTACTCGGCCCAATGGCTCTAATCATACCAGCAATGCTTTCAGACGTCTATGGAGATCACTAGGATGTGATCTGTTTTAAAAATGAAAATGTAAAAATCGCTCTGATGAGGAAGATCGGGGCGAGGAAAGTAATCGCGCGATATTGCGTTTGCCGAATAATCGCATTGCGATCTTTCTGGAAAATTCAATGAACGCTTCAGCTACTCGGCCCAGGGTCTCTAATGATACCAGCAATGCTTTTAGACGTCGATGGAGATATCTAGGATGTGATCTGGTTCAAAAAAAAAAATTGTAAAAAATCGAATATTCGGAATTGCGAATATTCACCGCGAATTTCGAAATATAGCGCGATTTCTCGAATATGCTATATTCGAGTCGAATATTCGCAATGCGAATATTCGTGAGCAACACTAATTCCTATGTATCCTGGGGTGTTTCCCCGCCCAGAGGAAAGTTTTAAAAGTCGTATACACTTGCCTAAAGTAGTCTGCCGGGATGGTTATCGGGAGGGCTTGTAGTAGATATAGAAATTTGGGTAAAATTGTCATCTTCAGTATACTACATCTCCCAAACCACGAGTGTAGTCCTTTGGTCCATGTCGTCAGTAGGCCCTGAATGGTCTTAAGAAGTGGAGGAAAGTTCAGTTTGTAGACTTGGGACAGTTTGGATGGTATGCGAGTTCCCAGATAGGTCAGTGCTTCGGCCGTCCATTTTAGGCGGAACGTACTCTGAAGGTGGGAGAGTTGTTGTTGCGGTATACCCATGCCCATCGCCACCGACTTGCTCAAGTTAATTTTGAGGTTCGACAGTTCCCCATATCGCTCAAATTCTGCCATCAAATTGGGCAGGGAAATCGTTGGGTCTGTTAGTGAAAATAGTAAGTCGTCCGCGTATGCCGAAATTTTGTATTGCACTTTATCCACTTCCACCCCCCGAATCCCCGCATTCAGCCGAATATGGTTCAAAAAGGGCTCAAGCGACAGCGCGAATAACAGGGGCGATAGGGGACAGCCCTGTCTGGTTCAATTTGTGATGGCAAATGTCTCCGACAGGTCGCCATTTACCCTCACTTTCGCCGTCGGGTTGGAATACACTGCCTCAATCCAGCACCTCATTTTCTCGCCTAGACCTACATGTTTCAGAGTAGAGAACATAAACTGCCAGTCTACTCGATCGAATGCCTTTTCGGCATCTGTGCTCACAAAGACGCAAGACGTCTTTGTGATGTTGGCAATATGTAGCAAGTTGAGGACTTTGATTGTGTTGTCTTTAGCCTCCCTCGTCGGGACGAATCCCACTTGTTCTAAGTGGACCAGTCCCGGGAGGTGTTGTTGCAGTCGCGTGGCAATGATTTTTGTAAAAAGCTTTAGGTCGACGTTTAGTAGGGAGATCGGTCGGTAACTCGCGCACTGTCCCGGATCTTTCCCGTCTTTGGGGATCACCGCTATGTGTGCCTGAAGTGTAGAGTCATGGAATTTTTTACCCGTGCCCAGGTTGTTAAAAAGGGAGACCATGCGTTCGCCAAGAGCTGGGAAGAGGGTCCTGTAGTACGGTGCAGTGAGACCGTCTGGGCCCGGAGCTTTCCCTGCCTTGGCTGTTTTCAGCGCCAGCTGAAGCTCCGACAAGGTAATCGGATCCTCCAAGAGAGTCCGCGCTTCTGTCGGCAGAGTTGGCATAAGAGAGGATGCTATGTAGTCTACTGTCCGGTTTGGGTCCTCAGGTCTGGGGGGTATGTTATACAACTTCTCATAGAAGGATCTAAACTCCTGGGATATCTGATGGGGTAGTGTCTTTTTGAGTCCTCCGGTGGAGGTGACATGTGGTATGTATGACGCTAGGGTTTGTGTGCGGAGAGCTCGGGCCAGCATCTTCCCACATTTATTCCCTGATTCATATACTCTCTGTCTGCAGACCTGCAGAGCCGCCTTAGCTTTATGATGTAGCAGATCCGTGACCTGCCTCCGCACTACATCAAGCTCCGATCCCGAATTTCCCATGGGGGCTTGTTTGTGTCCTAACTCTAGTTTCTGTAGTTTCTGAAGCAGGGCCGTCAGTTGTTCAGTCCTCTGCTTTTTCAGTCTAGCCCCATGTTTAATTAGTATCCCACGAACTACCGCTTTGTGCGCCTCCCAGACTATGGCAGGATCGCTATCCTCCGTGCTATTTGTTTGAAAGTAATGTCCAATTTCTCTACCAACCTCCGTCAAAACGTCTGCATCGTGCAATAGACTTTCGTTCAGTCTCCAGGGGCGTCTCTGCGCTCCGTGGGCTTCCAAAAGGGCGTACGTCAACAGAATTGGGGCGTGGTCAGACCAGGTTATTGACTCAATGGTGGTATGTTTGACTGCGTGCAAGTGCTTATGGGGGATTAAAAAATAGTCGATTCTCGAGTATGATTTGTGGGGCCTGGAGAAAAACGTATAGTCCCTCTCCCCTGGGTGCATGAGTCTCCATACGTCTATGAGCTGTGAGGAGTGTATTGCCGAGGAAACGCAGCATTGTGCCTCCCTCGAAAGTGAGGACAACCCTGTGGAGGTGTCCTCTGCGGGTGTCAGTGCTATGTTCAGATCTCCTCCCACAATTAGCTGGCCAATTCTAAAGTGTGTGAGTTTGTCTAGCGTGCGTTTCAGCCATCTGTCCTGGTGGTCATTCGGGGCGTACAGGTTCGCCAGTGTGACCCGTTCCGTCCCGATCAATCCCCGCAGGAAAAGACGATGGCCTTCTTCATCAGTCTCGATTTCCGCGGCTGACCAGGGAACTCTCGCCGAAATTAAAATGGAGACCCCTCGGGACTTCGCCCTGGTGTACGTAGAGTGGTATACCACAGGGTAGAATCTATTCTTCAGTATGGGCACACTGTTGTCTCTAAAATGCGTTTCTTGGAGCAGAACGATGTCTGCCTTCAGACGTTTCATATCATGAAGCAGCATCCTTCGCTTCTCGGGGGTATTCAGTCCCTTTGCGTTCAACGAGACAATAGTAAGCGTGTCCATGTTCACGGGTGTCGGGAGGGAGGGGGAGGGGGGGAAGGGTTGGGTAGAAGAGAGTCAGAGAGTTTGGGTAAGCGAACCCAGTATAGTTAGAGTGAGATTAGGAGGCCTGCACTAGTGTGTGCGGCAGAGAGAGAATTCTAACTGAGCTAAACTTAGCTGCAACGCTCACCAGTAAGGCACTGGTACACGAGCGTAGTCCTATGTGGGTGATGGGATGCACAGAGCCGTGAAGCGAGACTCCCGGCCTTCCCACCCCCCACCGGCTATTATAGACAGGTAAGAAAATAAACGGCATTATACTGTAAATAATCTGACTACAGAAATAAGGGGCCTAAGCAATTACAGAAACATGTAATTAAACCTCCATGCAGTGCAAACAGTGCAAACAGTGCAAGAAATATTAGCCAACATCCTACAGTCATTTTATGCCTATCAACGTCACTTGGCCGGTCACCTGTGGAGGAAGAGTGACATATATAGCATGCATGCAACCAACTCCCCCTTCCGGATGCATCTCCCCCCTCATAAGCATTGGTAGGCATGTGAGTAGATGGCATTACAATGGGCCCTCTCCCCCCTCCTCCATCCAACACCCAACAGTAATAAGAGCACAACATCGTTCCAGCTAGTTTGTGGTACCTCTCAGGTCTCATATTGTTACTTCAGGAAAGTCCCTGGTATTGGCCATTCCCGGGATAATGATAAAAGCACAATCCTTGATCTCTCCGAGGCTTAAGCCCGCCACCCCCCGCTCTGTCCCACCCCCTCCCCGGGTAACTCCACCGGCCCTCCAAGTACAAAAAATATTCTGGGGGTACTTCAGATGTTGCAATAACGTCAGGTATCAAGGCCATTTCCTATCAACCTCTCCGCACCCCTGCGGTAGGTAATGTAGGAGAAGCGGGGGGGGGGCGTCCCCTACCTCTGCGGGGTAGCTGACCCGCTCCCTGGGGGATGCAGATCTCTCTCACTAACCTCTGTCCGGGATCACCCCCATCAGCCGAGCAGGGAACGTAGAACAAAGTGTTCTGGGCCACCGGGCCCGGGAAGAAGGCGGGGGTCGCGGGACGACAGTCCAAGGGCCCCAGTCTTATTACCTCCACAGTAGGGACCTTCAGTGAACAGCCCGATAGTCGCCGTCAGAGGGCGAACAGGAGGGTCGGGGCAGGACCCCCCCAGAGGCACTACTGATTCCAGCTGGACTGCAACATGGCAACATAAGGTGTGTGGCAGCGAGGGGACGGGGGGAGCATAGTTTAAAACAGTGTGGCCCAAGGCCTACTCACGGCGTCCTCCTCCTGATGGGGCTCTGAGCCTCCTCCTGCCTCTCTGTTGACGGGGCTGTGCTGGTACTCGGTATTGAGAGGGACCCGACCTGCCCGTCTGCCGCGGGAGGAGTTGTAGCCAATCCGGGACCGGAAATTGATCTTCTTCCAAGAAGCGGAACAGCGCCGGCAGGTCCGCCCTGGTCTGGAGTGTGAATGCCTTGCCGTCTTTCCTGAACGTTACCGCCAGGGGGTACCTCCATCGGTACGTGTAGCCGCCTCTCCTCGCCAGTTCCAGGACAGGTCTCAGCATCGCCCGCCTCCTGAGGGTCGCTCCGAATAGATCAGGTAGGATTTTAATTCTGGCGTCTTCTAGGGGCACCTCACCCTGGTCCCAAGCTCTGCGGAGAATGTCCTCCTTCTGCGTATAGCGCAATAGTCTGCAGACTATGTCTCTGGGCCTTTCTGGGTCTTCCGACCTGGGGCCCAGCGTTCTGTGCGCCCTGTCGACTTCCACGACCACCGACGGATCTTCCAGCACCGTCCGGAACAAGGTCTGCACTGCCTGGTCCAGTTCCTCCACACCCTAAATTATTTTAAAGACTGTCTCTTGCACTTTTAGTGCGTTCACTTCACGTTTAAAGCGGTAGTTCCGCGGGAAAACGTTTTTTTTTAAAGACGTTTTTGTAAAGCTGATGGTACAACGAAAATTGTACTCACCAGTCTCCTAGTCGCAGCCGCCACCAGGACGATTTCCCCCAAAAGAAGATTTTATAAAATCTGATGATGGACATTGCCATCTTAACTGCTGGCACCGTGAATCCCTCCTGTATTTTCTTCCGGGATGCGGTGTCTCCTGAGAATACCAGGAGACGCGCCGTGTTTGAAATCTCGCGATATCTCGCGGGTCACGTGACTAGTCACAGCGGGGAGTGTCCTTTTCAGGACGCTGCCGGCTGTTGTCCTAGCAACTATGCAGTGTGACGGCGAGCCGCGCCGTCAACACTGCATAGTTGCTAGGACAACGGCCGGCAGCGTCCTGAAAAGGACACTCCCCGCTGTGACTAGCCAGACTAGTCACGTGACCCGCGGGATTTCAAACACAGCGCGTCTCCTGGGATTCTCAGGACTCGCTCCCAGGAGACATAGCGCTGATCGGGGATTTTTTGAAACCACGCCCACTCCCGCGGGGAAATGTGAGTGACAGCTCACAAAAGGCCCTCAATCCAAGGTAAGGAGGCCTATTAAAAAAAAAAAAAAAAACGGATAGATACAGTACAATGGCTGCTGGTTTTAACAAGAAAAACTTGACAATTAGGGTGAACCACCGCTTTAAGTCAATCACGGGTGTTCATTATTACAGTCACAGTTTAGTGTTTATTTCTTAAACTGGATATATTTTGTTTATTATCACTGTATATCATTACATATGGGTTGTAGTAATGTATTTTATATAGTCAAATATGCACAGTTATTTGATAGCGCTGTTTTAATTTGTTGACACTCTTTAGAGAGTTTCATCATCTTACACTTTTTTTGTTCACTTATTATCTTCTAAACAGCAGCTAGGCATTATCCACTCCTCCACAGGCGCAACGGTGGGCGGCTCTGTTAGGGCGCATTCTATAGATCACCCATTGTTATTGTATTCATACTGAGATAACATTACACACAGGTGGACTCGATTTACTAATTAGGTGACTTCTGACATTTTGGCATCGATATTAAAAATATGACTGATCATGTCAAAAAACTGTCTTTTATTTAAGGATAGTGAGCATATGAAGCCATTTATTATTATCACATAGTTTTTTGCCTCTTTTTTTAAAATCATAATGATAACAGAAATCACCCAAATGGCCCTGATCAAAAGGCCAAGGAAGCTCTCTGTAACGGAATGACCAAGGACAAACAGAGACTTTGGAAGGATGAGGGGTACTCCTGTGCCAGCGTCATTAATAACTCTTATATCTAGGGTCACCTTATGTCCGATAGGGCCATAGGGTGACTGAGAAATGATATCCTAAATTACAGCACAGGGGACATTACTGATAGCTCATATTGCAGGAGATATTGCAAAGTGTTGGTTTATTCTATGACTCATCTCTCTGTGTAGACTGTTGACATGCTAATTAAGTCTGGTCCAGGATCTCTCATTATGTATGCTAAATACTGTTGTGTGTGTGGAATGGAACTTGTCAAGCTGTATGCGGAGACAGAACGTCTGTCTAAAGATGTGGATTGAAAAGAAATCATTGTGTGATGGTGTTTTGTTTGAATTCTGTTAATGAAGGAATGTGACTTCTCAGGTGGAGTGATTAGGACATGATAATTATAGACCGGCGCCGACATGTCTAGAATGTTTAGCAATTAGCCATCTGAAGGTGTATTGAAGCCCCCCCAGTGTGTGTGTGGAGAGTTTGATTGTTTCTGTGATCACTGAAGCATGCCTTGAAAACTGTATATAAACTTGAGAGCTGGCCATTAAAGTTGTCTTTCATTTGAAACCAGAACAGAGCTGTGTGTCTCGTTTCTGGGGGGAATTCTTATGGGACGTGTTCGTTTGGCTGATTGTGGAGTGTTGATAAGCTGTCTTGGGTGGAATGGAATATCGTGAACGGACTTAACCCCTGTCCCATTTGGGGTTCCGTTACACTCTCCTAGAAGTAGCCCTAGAGAAACTCACTGTAGAGAAGGAAGTAGCAGCCGCCATAGCCGGAGCAGAAAACTTTGTTTTATGTCTTCTGAAAAAAAAATTATGTCGTTTTTCAAAACGTCGTTTTTTGTGTAATTTAAAATTATAGTGTGTGGGTAAAACAACGTTTTTAAACCCGCGCATGCTCAGAAGCAAGTTATGACGCGAGCTTGAATGGAACAGAGTGCCGTCGTACGTGCTGAACGTAACCGCGCTTTGCTAGAGCATTTTGAAAAAACGATGTGTAGGTAACGTCGTTTTTTAAAATGAAGTTTGAAAAACGTTGTTTTGTTTCATGATAAAAAACTTTGTTTTATTTCATCACAAAAAACGACCGTGTGTACGCACGCGGCATTAGAATTAGCTGTATACTGGAGAAGTGAATGAAGCAGATGCAGCAATATTCTCGACCCAGAAGCTGAAACTCAAAATTCTCTAGAACAAACTTCAGATTACATCAATCAACATTTTAAGCCAAGCAGTGACAAAGATGACGTCAAAGAGACAAGCCAAAGACACTCCAGGGTACCGCCGCAAGTCAGCGACAAGTCTCAAGCCTGCAAACAGGAGAAAGCCATACAAAGTGACGCCTCCTATGACCGACTCCCTACACGTGAGATAACAGAGCCTTCTAATCGTCCTCCAGAACAAACATCCAAGCCAGAACGGTACGACAGAGGACAGCTTGACACCCTCAAAAGGTATGACTACACACAACCATCTCACCATGGCAACACACAGCAGGCTAACCAAGCCACTATAGACTTTGCAAGGTTCTTTGCACAACGTGAGTTAGTCACCAACGCACTTGAAAAGTTTAATGACTACCCTGAAAGCTACAGAGCCTGGCGGTCTTCTTTTCAAAATAAATAGAACGTTTGTTTCTTCGCGCTATCAAGTGAATCAATCTAATCTAAATAATAATGTGGAAAATTGCTGCTAGACCTAAAATGTACACAGTGCACAAAAATTGGTAATGAATAAAAAAGTGATCAGCGCAAAACTGACTAATAAATCATATGCAAATATCTACTGTGCAACATAAGCAATAATCATACTGTGCAAAATAAGCAATATATCAAACTGTGCAAAATAAACAAAATGTCAAAATGACTGTGCAAATAAGCAATAAAAAGTCCAAAATAACTCTAATGCCCCGTACACACCATCACTTTATGTGATGAAAAAAAAACGACACTTTCTGTGAAGTAAAAAACGACGTTTTTGAAACTTCAATTTTCAAAGACGAAGTTGCCTACACACCATCGTTTTCTCACAATGATCTTGCAAAGTGAGGTTACGTTCCACCACGTTTTTCCATTGAAGCTTGTTTCTGGGCATGCGTGGATGAAAAAACGTCTTAGGAAACGACGTTTTTTGCTACACACGGTCAATTTCTGTGAAGTAAAAAGTGCACTTTTGAAAAACGACACATAAAATTGAAGCATGCTTCAATTTTTTTTGGTCGTTTTTTACAAGACATAAAACGACGTTTTCCCACACACACGGTCAATTAAAGTGACGTTTTTAAAAACGTCATTTTTTTTCATCACATAAAGTGATGGTGTGTACGCGGCATAAGGCCCCGTACACACGTCCGAGGAACTCGACGTGCCAAACACATCGAGTTCCTCGTCGAGTTCAGTGTTGAAGCTGCCGAGGATCTCGGCGGGCCGACTTTCCTCATTGAACAACGAGGAAATAGAGAACATGTTCTCTATTTGGCCCGACGAGTTCCTCGTCGGCTTCCTCGCTGAAAAGTGTACACACGACCGAGTTTCTCGGCAGAATCCAGCTCCGACCAAGTTTCTGGCTGAATTCTGCCGAGAAACTCGGTCGTGTGTACAGGGCCTTAGAAAAGTGCTGAAATAACATCCACAATATCTTATGTAAACAAATATAAAGTGCTGAAGTGACTGTGATGAACATAGTGCCAAAAACATGTCTTCTATAGGAAATCTCTGTGACTACCACTCAATGTTCTCTAGATTCTTACCTCAGTAAAAAGTATATATAGCCTTGATGATTTCCTTAACTGGGGGGATGGGGTAGATCTCCTGGTCTTTGAATGGGGGTAGATCTCCTGGTCATCGCCGCGTCGTCGCGGCGACGACGTGGACACGCCCCGCGTATTGTTTACGCGCGGACTTCTGTACGATGGTTAGTACAGCCATCGTACAGAAGCCCTCTGGCAGACATGTACGGTGAAAACGGTCCGACGGACCGGTTTCATCGTACATGTTTGCTCATTAGTACCCGGCCTAAGAGTGAGACATACTTGATTTAAATTAGTATCTGTTTTTTGCCCACCTGGAAAATGGCAGCCTCTGTGTTGGAGACAGGACTCCTAAAAATGGGCACTGACACACTTCCTGTTTTTGTACATAAATTGATGGGTCTTAGAACCAATCTGGTTCCCCTGATGAAGTCACGTGTCGTGATGTAATGCATATGAAATGACTCCTGCGAATAAATCATGCTGGTGAGTTTAGAATCCATCGGCCTGGATTTACATACCTTGGCGCATAGTTATGCGGGCGTAGCGTATCGAATATACGCTACGCCGATGTAGCACAGAACGGCGAGCACAGTGAGCCATGCTAATGAGGCGTGACCCCATGTAAATGATGGGCCGAGTGCCATCAAGATACGAATAACGAACGGCGCATGCGCCGTCCCATGGACGCTTACCAGTGCGCATGCTCAGAATCACGTCGAAACAACTGCCTAAGTTACGTCAAATCACTGCGTACGACTTGAACGTAACCTACGACTAGCCCTATTCACGTACTACGTAAACTATGTAAAAAAACGACGGCTGTGTTCCCTGGTGCAGCCATTTGCATTGATGCTGCTGACTTACACCTGCTTTATGAGTCGTAACTTTACGCCGGACGTACGACTTATGTAAACCACGTATATTAATGCGCCGGGCACAAGTACGTTCGTGAATCGGCGTATCTCACTTATTTGCATATTCAAATCATAATTCAATGGGAGAGCCCCTTGCGGCCAGCGTAAATATGCGCCCACGATACGACGGCGTAGGAAACTTACGTCGGTCGGATGAAGCCTATTTACAGGTGTATCTTGCTTTCAGAGTCAGGCGCATAGATACGACGGCGCATATGTGCACTTACGCGGCGTATCTCGAGATACATCGGCGTAAGTGCTACGTGAATCCGGGCCATCATCTTTATTTGGAACACATAACCTGCAGAGAAACCACCTGCCATTACCGGATTCAAAGACCAGGAGCTCTACCCCCATCCACCTAGTTAACCACTTAAGACCCGGACCAAAATGCAGCTAAAGGACCTTGCCCCTTTTTGCGATTCGGCACTGCGTCGCTTTAACCGACAATTGCGCGGTCGTGCGACGTGGCTCCCAAACAAAATTTGCGTCCTTTTTTCCCCACAAATAGAGCTTTCTTTTGGTGGTATTTGATCACCTCTGCGTTTTTTATTTTTTGCGCTATAAACAAAAATAGAACGACAATTTTGAAAAAAAAAAACAATATTTTTTACTTTTTGCTATAATAAATACCCCCAAAAAATATATATATATAAAAAAAAAAATTCCTCAGTTTAGGCTGATACATATTCTACCTATTTTTGGTAAAAAAAAAATCGCAATAAGCGTTTATCGGTTTATTTGCGCAAAATTTATAGCGTTTACAAAATAATTTGTTTTTACTACTAATTGCGGCAATCAGCGATTTTTTTCGTGACTTGCGACATTATGGCGGACACTTCGGACAATTTTGACACATTTTTGGGACCATGCATTGTTTATTGTGAAAATGACAATTGCAGTTTGGGAGTTAACCACAAGGGGGCGCTGATAAGGTTATGTGTGACCTGAAGTGTGTTTACAACTGTAGGGGGGTGTGGCTGTAGGTGTGACATCATCGATTGTGTCCCCCTATAAAAGGGATGACACGATCGATGCTGCCGCCACAGTGAAGAACGGGGAAGCCGTGTTTACACACGGCTCTCCCCGTTCTTCAGCTCCGGGGAACGATCGCGGGACTCCAGCGGCGATCGGGTCCGCGGGTCCCGCGGTCCCGGAGCTTGGGACCGGGTCGCGGGAGCACGCCGCGGTCGCGCACCCACGACTGGGTACTAGTACAGGACGTACCTGTACGTACATGTGCCCAGCCATGCCATTCTGCCGACGTATATGTGCAGGAGGCGGTCCTTAAGTGGTTAAGGAAATCGTCTGGCTATATGTACTCCTTACTGAGGTCAGAGAGCATTGAGTGGTAGTCACAGAGATTTCCTATAGAAGAAGACACTGTTTTTGACACTATGTTCATCACAGTCACTTCAACACTTTATTTGTTTACATAAGATATTCTGGACGTTATTTCAGCACTTTTCTTATCAGAGTTATTTTGGACTTTTTTTTGCCTATTTGCACATTTTCATTTTGACATTTTGCATGTTTGATATATTGCTTATTTTGCACAATATGACTATTGCTCATTTTGCACAGTAAATATTTGCATATGATTAGTAAGTTTAGCACATACATGTTATTTTTTACCATTAGAAAGTTGTGCTGGTCACTTTTTTATTAACTTCCTTTCAAAATGCCATCAAAGACTTATGCCTTGTACACACGATTGTATTTCCGATGGAAAAAGTCAGATGGAATTTTTTCATCGGATATTCCGATCGTGTGTGTGCCCCGTCTGACTTTTTTCCGTCGGAATTTAGAAAGAGAACATGTACTATTTTTTCAGACGGAAATTCTGTTCGTCTGTAGGGAACTCTGACTGAGAAAAAAATGCATGCTCAGAATCAAGTCGACGCATGCTCGGAAGAATTGAACTTAATTTTTCTCGGCTCGTCGTAATGTTGTATGTCACCGCGTTCTTGACGGGCGGAATTTGGTGTGACAGTGTGTATGCAAGACAGCTTGAATGGAATTCCGTCTGAAAAATCAGTCATCCCAATGGAAAATCTGATCGTGTGTACAAGGCATAAGATTTGTCTTGCAGTGAAGAGATCGACCTCTTGATCAAATGGTTTGGAAATGAGTCTACCGAGCACGCTAGGCGAATCAGGACAATATAAATCACCCAGACACTGGTATTAAAACGATCTGGGATAATCTTGATGAGTGTTATGGTTCAGCAGAAGCAGTAGAAAGCACACTATTCAAAAGACTTGATAACTTCCCCAAAATACCTAACAAAGCCCACCAGAAACTTAGGGAGCTAAGTGACTTGCTAATGGAACTTCAAGTAGCTAAATCCGAGGGGGACTTACATTCCTTGACACAGCCAGAGGTATCAACCCCATTGTACAAAAGTTACCCTATAACTTGCAAGAGATTAGAGATTGCTTGTCTAAAGTGTGTGAAGATCTTCTACCCTCTCCAACACAGACTTTATCTGTCAGGATTCAAATTCTTGGAGCACCCTGGATATACACATTTTTCTGGATCTATAACTTGCAAGAGCAGTGGATTACACATGGATACCGATTTAAAATACGGCATGATGTTTCATTCCCTCCATTTTCTGTTTTTGAGGACTTTGTGTGTCAGAGAAGTTCCCATGATGGACGCGCTGTTGGCCGCTCTGGCGCTTGCCTGCATGCGCCTGTGCACGCTGGTGTGCATGCCGGTGTGTGAGCGTGCGCACTGGAGCGAGCGCACCTGTGTGCATGGGTGCCCGTGCCTGTGTGCGTGGGTACACGCATACGTGCTGCACGTGCACGGCGCTTGGTGCCAATCAGTCTATTTAAACTATCAGTGCCCCTTGCATCTGTGCTATCTGATCTGCAGCTCCCTGTGTCCCTTTTTCCCTTTATCTGCTTTGAACTCCTGACTACCCAGCTTGTTACTTGGATTTCCCTTAGTCTTCCGCCTGCACCTGACCTCAGCTTGTCTTGACCCTGAACCTGCCTGTTCCTCTGTTCTTCGTTGCCTGACTGTTGCCAACCAGGTCAAATCAGAGTAGTGTTTGACTCTAGTGCCAAATTCAAGAGTGTCTCCTTGAACGATGTCCTCTTGACAGGCCCAAACCTCAACAACAAACTCCTGGGAGTATTCTTACACTTCCGCAAAGATTCTATTGTGGTAGATGTGAAATAAAATGAATATTTTTTGTGTTATGAATAGAGCCACTCGGATGTTGCATTTCCTTCATTATATTGTTTGTTTGTTTTGTTTCCTTTTATTGCTTGATCTATAGAGTTATTATGTATGGATATATATTGCAACACTTATTATCCTTACATGAAGAAACAGATAATGCTTTAAAGTTACGACTACAAATCTGTTTGAAATGAAGGCTAAAAAGTTATCAATATAGGGCAAAAGATGGAAGTAGATGCTATTTCTTCAAACGTGTTCAAACCTTCTTTCCCTCCTCACTCCTAATTACGGCCCCTCCTTTATGTTGAATTCCTGGACACTTTTCTTTGAGGATTGTGTGGATTTTCAAGAGGAAGTTCTACCATCCCCCTCATCCTGTCTTCCCCTCACCAAAAGGACTACTTGAATCTTGTAACCAAAGGAATTCTATGTAAAATGGCGAATGAGTCTGGAAAAAAAAGACACAAGGGGACTTTATGTCACATGACAAGAAGGGTGTGAGCAGCTGGTCTGGAATGAACTTGTGAAGAGAAACCACCCTTCTATATGAACTGGCCAATGAGGGTTCCCTGCTAAGCACAGGGGGTGTGTAATAAAGGGGCAGAAATGAATGAATTATATGGGTTGACCAATGAGAATGCATTTTGTGACCGTGTGCTGATAATAAAGCCAACTGCCCAGACGGCAGCCATGCTCTCTGCTAATGAAACATTGGAAGGTGAGCATGTGGTCTGTTTTGTCTGTAAATTGCACTGTTTCACCATAGTAATTTGAATCAGACGGCAGAATGGGTAACCCTGAGATTGTATCAGGAAATCAATTAATTAATGAGTCTCTATCACTATTGCCTTCATAGCTGACATCCAACAGATGTTCCATTGCTTCCTGGTCAGAGAGGAAGACAGAAACTTCCTAAGGTTCCTTTGGTTCAGAGACAATGACCCTTCCAAAGACATCTCAGAGTATCTATCGCATGAGGATACACATCTTTGGCAATAGCCCTTCACCTGCAGTCGCTATCTACAGACTCAGACATTCCACCCAAGAAGGTGAACTTGAGTATGGCTCAGATACAAAACAATTTGTAGAGAGACTTTTATGTAGACGACTGTTTGAAATCCTTACCTTCCAGTGGGTTTGCAATCTTCTTAAAGGAGCACAGGAAATGCTTGCTTTTTCTAATCTCAGGCTTCACAAGATTGCTTCCAACAGCAAAGAGTTAATGGAAGCTTTCCCTGCTCAAGGCCATTCTGATGATCTAAGGGACTTAGATCTTGGTACAGACTCTTTACATGTACAGCACAGTCTAGGTCTACTTTGGGACTTGAAATCTGATTCTTTTACCTTCCAAATAAACGGAGAAGAAAGGCCCTTCACTTGCAGAGGTGTCTTGTCCCCAATCAATAGGCTATACGATCCATTAGGATTTGCGGCACTTGTTACAATTCAAGGTAAAGCCCTAATGAGAGACTTGATTTGTGAAACATCCGACTGGGATGTCCCACTACCCCTTGATAAGAGGAACTCTTGGATAGAGTGGAGGAACTCTCTATCAGTCTTAGCTGATCTCCATGTTTCACGCCCATATGCTCCCGTACCCTCTACAAAGACAGAGAGCCAAAACCTTTACATATTCTATTATGCTTCTATCAAAGCAATAGCTGCTGTGGCCTACTTAAGAACTGTCGACACTACAGCACGATGCCACATAGGATTCGTCATGGGCAAGGCAAAGCTAGATCCACACCCCGAGCACACTGTATCAAGACTAGAACTTTGTGCTGCAGTACTAGCTGTTGAACTAGCAGAACTAATATCCCCAGAGATGGACATTGACCAAGGATATTCAACTCTACACTGACAGCAAGGTAGTGTTAGGCCACATGTACAATGAGACCAGACGTTTCTATGTCTATGTCAACAACAGAGTGTTAAGGATTAGGAGATCCACTCGTTCAACACAATGGCGATATGTACCTACTGACCATAATCCTGCAGACCATGCTCAGGGCCGCTGATAAGCCAGTACACCTGACCCTGTTTTACCGGGCCCGGGCCAATCAGAGAATAAAAGAAAGAAGAATACAAAAAAAGTCCTTCTCCAGCTAGCACCCCTCGCCCCAACTCCCCCCACCCCTGACTTATCTGAGGTTTTTTTTTCTTCTTTCTGTATACCTCAGTATTGATGTTCTTGTGGGTGTGTGAGAGGGACTATTTTTTCTATTTCGGGTGCATGTGACTTCCAAGCCTGCTCTGCATGCTGGCTCAAGTCCCAGCCTGCATATTCCCTTCCCAGGCGGAGTGATTCATCTCCCTCCACTCAATGCAGTGGCAGACATATACGGGACACAGTAGTAGCCATTGGGACTGGGCACCATGCTGCAGGGGACCCTTGTGCCCTCTCCCCCATGCCTGAATTGTTATAAAGGTGGCTGCCCGATTCTCAGCTGGTATGTAAATCGTCAGTGCAGAAGCTCGAGCTCACACTGAAAGTGAAAGCAAAGGGAGAGGTGTCTTGCAAAGTGTGTGCTCTTTGCCTCCCCCTACAGCGCAGTACCCCAACATGGAGAGTGAAGGTACAGTGCTGCTGCTGTCAATTTTTTAAAAAGCTATCTGTATATGTTTGAATGCATGTATGCGTTCAGAATTAGGGGGCAGAGAAAAAAAGGCATATAATAGACTATAGTAGATGGTGAATTATCACAGTACCCCTCAGGAGAGGAGTCCATAGACACTTAAAATACATGGATTTTGGATGTACAGTAGAAGCGAGGGGCCTATTCTGTTGAGAAAGCATGGCCAGAAATCTGTCATTTTTTTTCCTGCTATGTAAATGTTTCCTCATGCCATGTGTAACTGCAGGTCCCTCCCTTAGCAGACAGCTACTGTTTAAGAGGTGTGTCTGTGTGTATATTTATATATGTGTATATGTGCATACATGTGTTTACATGCGTGTGTGTGTGTGTGTATACACACACGTTACTTTTAAACCTGACACCCTTTTTCTGTACGATCAGAGCGGGTCATAATTACGATCGTAATACCAACAAGAAAATACCATTCCTCTGAAAAGCAATCCAGACTCGGATCGCTTTTCAGAGGCAGTTGACAGGCAGTGAAAAGGGAATATATTTTGCCATGACTGGTAAAATGTTGAGAAATACTGATTGATCTAGAGGAACCGGTCTCTCCAATTTCCTTCTGCAGCCACTGAAAGCCTGGAAGGGGCTAGGGGTGGGGCCGAACGAGGAACCAGGGATAGGGCCGAAGGGGGCCCCGTCAGATAGAAATCATGGGGCCCCGTACAGCCTATCAGTGGCCCTGACCATGCTACAAGAGCTGTTGATGCATGTAACCTTAACCACTTCCCGCCCAAGGACTCCATACGACGTCCTGGACTTTCAGTGGGGATATCTGAATGAAGCCTGCAGCTACAGGCATCATTCAGATATCACTATTTTCAGCCTGCGATTCTGTGCACCATAAGAATAATCATAGCGGCAGTTCCACCGCTTATAGATGATGGGAGGGGACGCCCCCCTCCCGCTGCCATCCGGTTGTTCTCCGGGCTCTCCTGTGCCATCGGGGACCCGGAGAAACAATCAGCCAGCTCCGGATGAGAAGCATAGAGATTTCTGGTGACCAGTTGGTCACCAGTCATCTCTATGACTGTCTGAGGCCTGGGCACGATGTTATGACGTCATGCCCGGGTACCCGGAAGTAAACAAGCCGCTATCGCGTCTGTCAGCATGAGATCGGTGAATTTTTTTTCACAATCTCATGTTTTCCAGCCTGGAGGAGAGATGTGTAACATGTTATCGACCCTGCATCTCTCCATAAAGAGGACCTGTTGTAATATATTCCTATTACAAGGGATGTTTACATTCCTTGTAATAGGAATAAAAGCGATAAAAAAAAACTAAAATGTAAAAAAAGTGCAAAAATATTAAAAAAATAAGTAAACAAAAAATGTAAATAAAATTTTTTTTTTTTTTTCAAATGCCCCTGTCCCCAGTAGCTCGCACTCAGAAGCGAACACACATGTAAATGCTGTTCAAACCACACATGTGAGGTATCACCAAGTGTGTTAGAGCACGAGCAACAATTCTAGCACTATACCTCCTCTGTGACTCTAAACTGGTAACCTGTAAAAAAATGTAAGCGTTGCCTATGGAGATTTTTAAGTACTGAAGTTTGGCGCCATTCCATGAATGTGCACAATTTTAAAGCGTGACATGTTAGGTATTTACTCGGCGTAACATACTCTTTCACATTATACATACATATGTGTGTTTGGGGGTTCTGAGCAATTTTCTAGCAAAAACAATGTGATTTTTGCATGTAGGAGAGTGCCAAAAAAGGCCCAGTATAGAAGTGGTTAAAGACACAACATGGTTTACAGGACCTGCATTCTTGTACAATACAGAGCACACTGGGCCTGATCCACAGCCGCCGAGCGCAACTTAACTTTTCAGAGTTAAGTTACACTGCCGCAAATCTCCCAAGTTAGGTGCCGATCCACAAAGCACTTACCTGGAAATTTGCGGCGGTGTAACTTAACTCCGTCCGGCGCAAGGCGTTCCTAATACAAATGGGCGATTCCCATTTAAATTAGGCGCGCTCCCGCGCCGGACGTACTGCGCATGCTCCGTTGGGTAACTTACCCGACGTGCATTGCGCTAACTGACGTCGCTCCGACGTCATTTGCTTAGACGTTAACGTAAATGGCGTCCAGCGCCATTCACGAACGTCTTACGCAAACGACGTAGAATTTAAATTTTGACGCGGGAACGACGGCCATACTTAACAAGGCTTAAGAGAGCTAGGGCTGAGCCCTAGTTTTACGCGGCGTAACTCGACGTAAACAACGTAGAATTAGCGCGACGGGCCCGTCGGAACGTTCGTGGATCGCCGTAAGTGTTCATTTGCATATTCTAGGCCGGCCGCAATGGCCTCGCCACCTAGCGGCCGGCCTAGAATTGCATCCTTAAGATCCGACAGTGTAATTCATTTACACATGCCGGATCTTCTCCCTAACTATGGAAAACTGATTCTGTGGATCAGTTCCATAGTTAGGACCAGGGATACGACGGAGTAACAGCAGTTACTCTGTCGTATCTCTTTTGAGGATTTGGCCCATTGTTCCTAAGAGTGACACTATTGAACTAGTAGATTCAGACTCAGATACTGACATCCGTCCTGAGATCTTGACATTTCAGACTGCAACTTCAGTACCAGCTTAAATCTAACATATTTAACAGATTCTCAAAATAAAAGTCACTTGTTCAAGCTATTTCTTGTTTTATCCATATAGCTCACTCTTTCAAAGGTGACTCAAACAGCTGTGACCTCAAATGATCAGTTCAGCATTAGAGCTCCAGCAGTCTAAAGCCTTGTACACATGCTCGGTTTTCTTGGCAAGAAAGCTCTCCCAGGAGTTTTCTTGCTGGTTCTTGCCGAAAAAACCGAACGTGTGTACAAGGCTTTCAGGTTTCTCATCAAGAAAACTGCCTAAAATCTTGACAAGAAAAATAGAGAACATGTTCTCTATTTTCTCATTGTGATTCTCTGCCGAGAAACCCAGAGAGTGTGTATACCTACCTGTCGCCGTGGAAACCTGCGCATGCTTAAAATGACTGACGTATGCTCGGTAGCTTCCGAGGCATAGGTAGGGTGCAGCAGGATGGCGGCGACAGCAAAAATTTGTCAAGCCCATGCTCGTCATACGCAATGACGTCACTGCGGTTTTGCCTTTCAAAAGAACCACGGTTATCTTATCATCCATACTCTACAGCCAGAAACCTATGCTAATCAAATCGACTGTATCCTTACACAAAAAACTGGAGTAATCCGTGCTCCCCACAGGAATTTAACCACTAAAGACTTATACTTACGCCAGTGGAGACAAGTACAAAGTCTGGCAAATACCTTCTGGGACAGGTGGAGGAAGTAATACCTCTCCACTTTACAGCCACGTACTAAATGGCAAGACAACAAGCCCAACCTAAAAGTGGGAGACCTTGTTCTTGTTAAGGACTGTCAGTTTCAAAGGAATGAGTGGCCTTTGGGTCTAATCACCAACACCTTTCCAAGTAAGGATGGTAAGGTCAGAAAAGTGGAAGTCAAGATTCATAGAAACAAGGAGACAAAGTTGTTCCTCAAACCAGTGTTTGAAGTAAATTTTATTGTTGTCATCTGAGGAATAAATAGTGGCATCTGATGATACCAGACGGGGAGTGTCATGCCTTCGGCTTATAAGGAAAAACAATATCTTCTGGGCTTGCAATACCAACATTGTCCACTAGATGCCTCTCTAACAAAAGACTATTGATGGGCAGTGTTCTATGGTTAATTCACATTTCAAATCATATCACTGGCAACTAGCTCCACTTCCTACTACATCTCTCTTTCATCTTCTCCACTGGGACATACCGCATGTCATGGTCTTACCTCTTTGCAGGCTTCTTACTTCTGACATGTGCTGGTGGCCATATTGCTTCCTGGGGTTCTTATAACTTACCACACCCTGCGGCTCCTCCTTCCCACTGAGAGGAGCTGGATGCCTTGCATATATATAGGAGGGCTGTTGCTGCATTTCCTTGCTTGGTCCTCTTGTATACACATGCTCCTGAGATTGTGCTGCTGCTCTTGGTTACTGACCCGGCTTCCACGGACTATCCTTCTGGCTCCTGATCCCTGGCTTCGTTTGGACTATCCTTCTGGCTCCTGATCCCTGGCTTCGTTCGGACTATCCTTCTGGCTCCTGATCCCCGGCTTCGTTCCACCACCTCTCTCTTGATACGGACTCCGGCTTCGCTGACGCTCATTCCTGGCTATCGACCCTGGCTCCGGTGGAAGACTCTGCTTACTGTTTGATCATCCGTTTGGACTTTAACCTTGCTGTTTGGTTTTTAATAAAGCCTTCCTATTTCATTTATCTGTTGTTGTACGTCTGATTCATGCTTCCGTGACATTAGGACCAAGCCATGAATTCTGACGGTACAGGGCCACCCTCGCTACCCATGCTGGTTGCCAGACTGGATCAGCAGGATCGCCTGCTGGGTCAGTTCGCTTAGGCGTTGCAAACCCTGCTTGCACGCACGGCTCATCTCGCTCCCATTGCCGATAGGCCGGTTGTCGCTCCTGGGCCCGCTTCTACTGCCGCTCCGGTTGTTGCGCCAGAGTCTACCCCGACACCTGTTGCACCTGCGGTGTCTCGGGGTATGACCGGCTATGCCCCCCTTCCGCAGCGCTTTGGGGGAGAGCCAACTCAGTGCCAAGGTTTCCTTAACCAATTGGGCATTTATTTTGAGTTGCTGCCACATGCCTTTCCCACTGAGGGATCGAAGGTGGGCTTCCTGATTCCTGAAGCTCCTTATGTCCATCAGACAGGGTTCACGATCGGTAGCCGAATATGCCATTGAGTTTCGTACCCTGGCAGCAGAGGTAGGCTGGAATAATGAGGCTCTGGTCGCTGCTTTCTCCCATGGTCTCTCGGATGCCTTAAAAGATGAGGTTGCGGCTAAGGACCTACCAGTGGAGCTCGAGGCTCTTATTTCTTTCCTGATATTGATTGACACCAGACTCAGGGAGAGACCTTCCTTTAAGGAGAGCCTGCGGAGGCCTCCTAACAGATTGGCGCCTACGTTTGCTGTCCCACCCGTGCCTCCCTCTCCTCCCACGCCTCCTGGGGTTGATTTGCCTGGGGGTGAACCCATGCAGATGGGGTTTGCTCGCCTGTCCGAGGGGGAGAGGGCATCCCGGAGACGCGAGGGCCGATGCATGTACTGTGGTCTCAGTGGGCACTTTCAGGTGGCATGTCCGAACCGTCCGGGAAACGCTCGAACCTGAGATCCTGTCGGGGGCAGATCTTGGGTGGAGTCTCTTCGTCCCCGGTTTCCCGTGTTGATAAACCACTGATCACCGTTGTTCTCTCCTGGGTCGGGGGCTCGGTTACGACCCAGGCGTTGGTGGACTCTGGTGCTGGTGGATTGTTGATCGATAGTAGGTTCGCTGCCGCTATCTCCATTCCTCTGCAGGCTCGAGTTTCCCCGCTGGTTCTCGAGGCGATAGACGGCAGACCCCTCCAGCCATCGCAGGTGACTCATGAGACCCTTCCAGTGGAGATAGCCATTGGGGCCGTACACAGGGAGTCGGCTTGTCTTCAGGTCATTTCGTCTCCACACTACTCGGTGGTCTTGGGGTACCCCTGGCTCCAGAAGCATAATCTGACTTTCGATTGGAGGTCGGCCGAGATCCTCTCGTGGTCACCACAGTGTGGGGCTAGTTGCATCCATGGGCCTGTCAAGTTGTTGTGTACCTCCTCGGACTCTGTGTTGCCTCCTGAATACGAGGGGTACCGGGATGTATTCGATAAGGTGCGCGCTGGGTTCCTACCCCCGCATCGCCCTTACGATTGTGCCATAGATTTACAACCTGGTGCCGTTCCTCCTCGTGGCAGGGTCTATCCACTGTCGGTTGCAGAGAATGAGGCCATGGAGGAGTACGTGAAGGAGGCGCTTTCCCGTGGGCACATTCGCAAATCCTCCTTCCCGGCAGGGGCTGGATTTTTCTTTGTAAAAAAGGACGACTAAATCGCATCACGATCAAGAACGCTTACCCGATTCCGTTGATTTCCGAGTTGTTTGATCGTCTAAAGGGGGCCACGGTCTTTACCAAACTCGACCTGAGGGCGGCATATAACCTTGTAAGAATCAAGGCTGGTGACGAGTGGAAGACCGCGTTCAACACCAGTCCGGTCCGGTCATTATGAATCCTTGGTTATGCATTTTGGGTTGTGCAATGCGCCCGCAGTCTTTCAGGAATTTATCAACAATGTTTTCCGTGACCTGTTGCAGCAGTGTGTGGTGGTCTATTTGGATGACATCTTGGTATATTCTGAATCCATGGAGGCCCACATTCTGGATGTCAAGAGAGTGTTGCAACGGTTACGAGAGAACAAGCTTTTCGGTAAGCTTGAGAAATGCGAATTTCACCGGTCCCAGGTAACCTTCTTAGGTTACATCATTTCCGCGGAGGGGTTCTCCATGGACCCCGAGAAGGTTTCGGCAGTCTTACAGTGGCCCCAGCCCAGTGGTCTTCGTTCCCTGCAGCGCTTTTTGGGCTTCACCAATTATTATCGGAAGTTCATCAGGGACTTCTCCATGCTGGCCAAACCTCTCACGGATCTGACCAGGAAGGGCAGTAATTCCCATGTCTGGTGGGCCGAGGCCATCCGGGCTTTTGAGGCTCTAAAATCTGCCTTTGTGTCGGCTCCAATACTGTCTCAACCCAACCCTGGGTTGCCCTTTGTTCTCGAGGTGGATGCGTCTGAGACGGGAGTAGGCGCCCTTCTGTCTCAGCGTCGGACACCAGAGGGTCCTCTGCTTCCCTGTGGGTTTTACTCCCAGAAACTGTCTCCCGCAGAGTGCAACTACCAGATTGGTGACAGAGAGTTGTTGGCCATCGTGCAGGCTCTCAAAGAGTGGAGGCACTTGCTCGAGGGTTCGGTGGTTCCGGTTCTCATCCTGACGGACCACAAGAATCTGACTTACCTTTCGGAGGCTAAGAGATTGACACCCCATCAGGCCAGATGGGCTCTGTTCCTGTCACGTTTTAATTATGTGGTCTCCTATTTACCCGGTTCCAAGAACGTCAGGGCGGATGCCTTATCACGTCAATACTCCGTGCTGTCCAGGGAGGAATCAACACCGACTTCGGTCATACCTCCTAATCAGATCCTGGCTGCCATTCGCACCAGCCTGACCTCTCCCCTTGGAGAGCAGATTTTGGCGGCCCAATCTGGTGCTCCCTCTGGGAGACCCAATGGCAGATGTTTCGTGCCTGAGGAGTTGCGCACTCGGTTGTTGCGAACCTACCATAACTCCAAGACCGCGGGGCATCCTGGAAAGAATCAGCTGTCCTGGGCTGTTTCACGTTTGTTCTGGTGGCCTTCTCTACGTTCTGACATTGCCGCATATGTAGCGGCATGCTCTGTTTGTGCCCAGAGTAAGTCCCCTCGGCACCTTCCGTTGGGCCTTCTACAACCCATTGCCACTGGTGAGCGCCCATGGTCACACGTTGGGATGGACTTCATTGTGGACCTTCCTGCATCCCGAGGCCATACAGTCAGTCATTCTCATGAGTGTGGATCGCTTTTACAAAATGTGCCACTGTGTTCCTCTCAAGAAGTTACCCTCGGTTTTCGCCAGGGAGGTCTTCCGGTTGCACGGTTTGCCCAAGGAGATAGTGTCGGATCGGGGAAGTCAGTTTGTGTCCAGGTTCTGGCGCGCCTTTTGCTCCCAGTTGGGGATTCGACTCTCCTTCTCCTCGGCCTACCACCCTCAGTCCAATGGGGCCGCAGAACGGTCCAATCAGGCCCTGGAGCAATTTCTTTGTTGCTATGTCTCCGATCATCAAGACAATTGGGTTGACCTTCTGCCATGGGCTGAGTTTGCCAGGAACACGGCGGTTAACTCCTCATCTGGGACGTCTCCCTTCATGGCCAATTATGGGTTCCAACCTGCGGTGTTACCGGAGTCATTCTCTCCCCAAGATATTCCGGCTGTGGAGGATCACCTTTCCGCTCTACGTGCTTCTTGGGTACAGACCCAGAGGTCCCTCGAGGTCTCTGCGCAGCGCCAGAAACTCCAGGCTGATCGCAGACGGGCGCCTGCTCCTTCCTACCAGGTTGGAGACCGTGTATGGTTGTCCACTCGCAACCTCAACCTTTGAGTGCCCACTCCTAAGCTGGCTCCTCGCTTTGTTGGTCCCTTCCGAGTGCTTCGCAGGGTAAACCCGGTTGCCTATGCCCTTGCGCTCCCACCTGGCATGCGGGTCTCCAATGTGTTTCACGTTTCCCTGTTGAAACCACTGGTGTGCAATTGCTTCACCTCCTCGGTTCCTCGGCCTCGTCCGGTCCAGGTGGGCGATCATGAAGAATATGAGGTGAGCAATATCCTGGACTCACGCTTGGTCCGCGGTCGGGTGCAATTTTTGGTCCACTGGCGTGGTTATGGTCCAGAGGAGCGTTCCTGGGTTCCCTCCGCAGATGTCCATGCTCCTGTCTTGCTCCGAGCCTTCCACGCGCGCTTCCCCCAGAAACCGTTTTTTGCGCCGCGGAGGAGGGGCCCTTGAGGGGGAGGTACTGTCATGGTCTTACCTCTTTGCAGGCTTCTTACTTCTGACATGTGCTGGTGGCCATATTGCTTCCTGGGGTTCTTATAACTTACCACACCCTGCGGCTCCTCCTTCCCACTGGGAGGAGCTGGATGCCTTGCATATATATAGGAGGGCTGTTGCTGCATTTCCTTGCTTGGTCCTCTTGTATACACATGCTCCTGAGATTGTGCTGCTGCTCTTGGTTACCGACCCGGCTTCCACGGACTATCCTTCAGGCTCCTGATCCCTGGCTTCGTTCGGACTATCCTTCTGGCTCCTGATCCCTGGCTTCGTTAGGACTATCCTTCTGGCTCCTGATCCCCGGCTTCGTTCCACCACCTCTCTCTTGATACGGACTCCGGCTTGGCTGACGCTCATTCCTGGCTATCGATCCTGGCCCTGGTGGAAGACTCTGCTTACTGTTTGATCATCCGTTTGGACTTTAACCTTGCTGTTTGGTTTTTAATAAAGCCTTCCTATTTCATTTATCTGCTGTTGTACGTCTGATTCATGCTTCCGTGACACCACACGAGAGTCTGCTAAGCTTGCACCACATGATTCTTAGGATAATCCTGGTCCTTCTAAGGCAGCATCACTGGTATGCTAAAGATTGTTTAACTGTATACCGATTGGACATTTGTTTATGGTTCATGCAATTATTATATTTTCATTTATCCGTTTGTTTATTTCTAGTTTCACCATACATGCATACATGTACATCCTATTCTTATATGGCCACCACCTGTTCATTGTAATAAAGATCCAAAGTTGTGTTAATATAGTAATAATGCGCAACCCACAAACATATAAGTGAAGAAAAAAAGTGTACATATGTGAAAATAAACAAGCATAAAGTCTGTAGTTAAATTTCCTGTATAGGAAAATGAATATAAAATAAAATATAAAATAGTCCAAAAAACATAAACTGTTGAGATTAGGTGCATAAAATCACATGTAGTCCAAAAGAAAATTCCTAATTTCTGACACCAACGATCAGCTTGCTTCAGTATAGGAAAAATTCTACATCCATGCAGTATGGTTAATACAATGGAAGGTGCAGATAAATGAGCCTCTTACCAGAGAGACGATTTCATAGGCATGTCATCCCCGACCTGGGAGCTGTAGTTCATGCAAGCCGACAGGATCTGGCGTTCTGAGCTTCAGGTGCAGCAGCGCTTGTAATTCACTCCTCGGCAGTGAGATGATCAACTCCTCAGCAGTGGGATGATTAGCATATACAGCTCTCCCCGGGTGTTTAAGAAACAATTAGCAACAAAATGAAAAAAGAAAAAGAAGACTTCATAGTGTAATACTTAGTAGCAAAACACTCTTTTAATAAAAAAGTTTCTGAGTAGGAACAGCACAGTTTTGATACTTGTGAAGCAACAGTTTACACAGAAACAAAAAGCGGTATCTTTAAAATCAAAATAGCTCCGGTAACAACCAGCAAGCTAAAACATGGCAATGTCTTTTGCAAAAATATAGACTCCAACCTACGCTGCGTTTCGCCCTTCTAATAGGCATCAACTGGGAAAGGAGACAATCTCAAGAACATCACCTGCCAATTGATTTATATGAGAGACACCGGAAACACAGATGAATCATCCGTGTCCCCGTATCTTGAGAGGAACTACAAAGATTTAATAAGCAACTATATATATATATATATATATATATATATATATATATATATATATATATATATATATATATATATATATATATATATATATATATATATATATATATATATATATATATATATATATATATATATATATATATATATATATATATATATATATATATAATCTAGACCAGGAGACCACAGTCTCTTCTAGATTATTAGATTTAAAATATCACAATACAAATAATAAAAATACAAATAAAAAGAAAGCAAAAAAGAAAAATTCCTCTCCAGCATCCCAGCGCTGCCCCCCTGAACGAACCGACATGCAGCGCTGAGCATGCAGACAGGGATTATTATATACATAACAGCATATAAATGAACATTTAGCATTGCACTAACAATTGCATTATGTTCTAAAAAAAACAGTTATAAAATACATAAAAAACGAGAGCAAAATAAATAAAACAATTAAGAATAACTAGTCATCTGGCGGGATATATATCTCTGGAACATATTCCCTCTCACATAACCCGGTGTCCATATACATATTATGACTATTTTTCTTAAACAGGAGGGAATTGAAAATAGATTTCTCTCTGTCAAACATAGAGAGTGAAGTACTGGTGCATCAGTGCAACAGCTATGTGTCAACAAAAGATTCAATTTAATATAAAAATAAATATAAAAATCTTTCTCTTTATATACACAAAAAATAAATCTCTGAAAAACTGTTGTAAATCAAACACCAGTACATCAAAGGATAGCTTATCCCATATCTTGGCCAGAAACATCAGACCCTCTATAGGGAAACACACTCAAGTGGATGTTCCAAAAAGTCAAAAAAAAATATTAAATAATTTTTTATGCATATAGAAAAACAACTATATACATATAGGGATATGTAACTATGAACCCAAACCAATATTCTCACATATTGGGCATGTAGATTTAAAGGGGTAGTGCGGGAGTTGAGGGGTCAAAAATATTAATTCATGAATGAATATACATACCCTGCACCCCATATGGTATGAGATGTCAGAATAATGGTAAAAGTGCACACAAGCTGGGGTAACTGTAAATTAGCTATTGTCAATGTAGCAATTGATATCCCACTCTACATTTAACCCATGCGGTGTGTAGCACATTATATCAAAGATCCATCTGGTCTCACGACGTGAGATCTGTCGCTTCATGTCATCCCCCCTCCAGTGGCGGGTGTACTTTTAAATCCCGATGACATGAAGCAATGCTGGATTCTGATCATGATACCTTTTAAAGTGTAAAGACACACTGTGTTCCTCAAATCCTTTCCTTATATTAGCAACATGTTCCCCTACTCTGATCTTAAGAGCCCGAATTGTTCTTCCTATATATTGTAAGCCACAAGGGCAAAAAAGGAGGTAGATGACCCCAATAGTGTCACAGGTGATAAGATCAGAGATTTGGTAGTGTCGGGAAGTAACAGAAGAGCTAAAGGTGCTTGTTCTGATAGTCGTAGCAGAAGCACACACCTTACAGCGTTTGCAAGGAAAGAAACCTTTCAGAGAGCCAAACATAGTGATTTTGGCCGGAGGATCAATCACACTAGGGGCTAGGAGGTCTTTTAGATTTTGGTTCTTCCGGAAAAGTACTTTAGGGGCAGGAGGTAACTGGGGTCCCAGAATCTTATCATTTTTAAGGACATGCCAGTATTTAGACAAGACCTTCTTCACCCACCAAAATTTGGAGGAGAAAGTAGTCAAAAAAGACCATTGGAATTCTGTGTTCTTATCATCCTTTTCCTTACTTTTAGGGACCAGCAACTTAGATCTATCCATTGTTAGCACATTTTCTATATTAGTATCCAGAACTTTGGATTCATATCCCTTTTCCAAAAATCGGTTCTTCAAAATGACAGCCTTTGATTCAAAGTCCTCTGTTTTAGAGCAATTACGCCTGATGCGTTGAAACTGGCCTTTCGGGATCGCATTCAGCCAGTTAGGGTGATGGCCGCTATCTACTGGGATAAACCCATTCCTGTCTGTGTCTTTAAAAAAGGTTCTGGTCATCAAAGCATTCCCCTCCCTAAAGATCACCAAATCAAGAAAGTTGACACTAATGGCACTGTGTTCATACATGAATCGGATGCCCCATTCGTTCTCATTGAGGGACTTCATAAAAACTTCCAAGGATGCCTCACTGCCTTTCCACAGGGAGAAGACGTCATCTATATATCTTCGCCATATTAGCAGGCGGGGGTCATTGAGGGAGAAGAGCCTATCATGTTCCCACAGGGCCATGAACAGCCCTGCCAGGCTGGGGGCAAATTTGGCCCCCATAGCAACCCCAGTGCTTTGCAGGTAGAATTGCCCCCCATAGAAGAAGTAGTTGTGCTCCATTGCAAAATTCTAAAGTTTCATCACAAATTCACGAGTTGAAGTTTTTAGTGAAGGTTCTTTTCGTAAAAAGAATTCCGCAGCTTGATATCCCAGTTGATGGGGGATAACCGTGTACAACGAGCACACATCTGCTGTCACCAACAGCACATCGTCCTCGACTGATAGTACTGAGATCTCTCTCATCATCTGCATTGAATCTTTTAAAAAAGCCGGTGTTTTATTCACTGCTGGTTGCAGGAAGACATCTATGAACTTGCCAATTCTTGACGTGAGAGAATTGATGCCGCTTACTATTGGTCGTCCGGGAGGGTGAACCGGGTCCTTATGTATTTTCGGGAGAAAATAAATTATAGGGGTTCGCGGTATTAGAGGTACTAGAAATTCTGATTCCTTGTCATTGATGACTTGCTTTCTATGTCCATCTCGGACAATACTTTTGAGTAGTTTCTGGTATTTTTCCACTTGGTCCTTTTTCAAGATGGTATAGGTATTTCTATCTGACAATAGATTCTCCATTTCTTTTCTATAATCATCCTTCTTCATAATCACGACCCCACCCCCTTTGTCAGCTGGCCTAATAACCAGATCTCGAGTTGTAAGGTGGGGGATATACACCAGATCCATTCAAGGGTGTTCTATTTCCCTTGTTTGCTCCATGCTGCGGTGTTCGTCCCCCCCCAGATCTAGTATCCCTATTTTTCAAGGGTAATGGATATGAGCTTAGTTGAGGTCTGGCATGGTCCCTGAGGGGAGGTGGGGGTGGAGGTGCCGGTTCTGAGGTCCCACTAGTTCCCTCATCCATGTCCAATTCCTCAGATGGCTGTGCAAAAATCTCTCGGTAATTTTCCTGCCATTTAAAAACATTGTGTACTTTGTAGTCCTCTACATCTCTTAAATATTTTTTCCGCTTTTTTATTCGTTGGTCTTCCTCTTCTTCTACCAGTATGTCATGTAGTTCTTTAGTGTAGACTTGATAAAGTCCTTCCTTACTAGCGGGGGCTAATTTTTCTTTGATGGTATTTATTTCTATTTGTAATTTTGCTATTTTCGCCTTCTTGCGAGTAACCAAAAATTCCAAAAAGGCTAATCCCACGTTATTGCTCCTAATTCTTTACCAAATGCATCCACCAAATTGGGTGCCACCGGGCTCCGCAATGCCTCTTTGTTCAACCCAGGCAAACCTGCGGCAGGAATTATTGTATTTAAGGATTTGGTTCTGAAGGAACTATCTCAAGTTTCTTTTAAAAAAGAAAGACCGAAGAAGAAGGAGGAAGGCATTGCTGCATTATGTGAAAGGAAAGATCTGGTTATTAGGCCAGCTGACAAAGGGGGTGGGGTCGTGATTATGAAGAAGGATGATTATAGAAAAGAAATGGAGAATCTATTGTCAGATAGAAATACCTATACCATCTTGAAAAAGGACCCAGTGGAAAAATACCAGAAACTACTCAAAAGTATTGTCCGAGATGGACATAGAAAGCAAGTCATCAATGACAAGGAATCAGAATTTCTAGTACCTCTAATACCGCGAACCCCTATAATTTATTTTCTCCCGAAAATACATAAGGACCCGGTTCACCCTCCCGGACGACCAATAGTAAGCGGCATCAATTCTCTCACGTCAAGAATCGGCAAGTTCATAGATGTCTTCCTGCAACCAGCAGTGAATAAAACACCGGCTTTTTTAAAAGATTCAATGCAGATGATGAGAGAGATCTCAGTACTATCAGTCAAGGACGATGTGCTGTTGGTGACAGCAGATGTGTGCTCGTTGTACACGGTTATCCCCCATCAACTGGGATATCAAGCTGCGGAATTCTTTTTACGAAAAGAACCTTCACTAAAAACTTCAACTCGTGAATTTGTGATGAAACTTTTGAATTTTGCAATGGAGCATAACTACTTCTTCTATGGGGGGCAATTCTACCTGCAAAGCACTGGGGTTGCTATGGGGGCCAAATTTGCCCCCAGCCTGGCAGGGCTGTTCATGGCCCTGTGGGAACATGATAGGCTCTTCTCCCTCAATGACCCCCGCCTGCTAATATGGCGAAGATATATAGATGACGTCTTCTTCCTGTGGAAAGGCAGTGAGGAATCCTTGGAAGTTTTTATGAAGTCCCTCAATGAGAACGAATGGGGCATCCGATTCACGTATGAACACAGTGCCATTAGTGTCAACTTTCTTGATTTGGTGATCTTTAGGGAGGGGAATGCTTTGATGACCAGAACCTTTTTTAAAGACACAGACAGGAATGGGTTTATCCCAGTAGATAGCGGCCATCACCCTAACTGGCTGAATGCGATCCCGAAAGGCCAGTTTCAACGCATCAGGCGTAATTGCTCTAAAACAGAGGACTTTGAATCACAGGCTGTCATTTTGAAGAACCGATTTTTGGAAAAGGGATATGAATCTACAGTTCTGGATACTAATATAGAAAATGTGCTAACAATGGATAGATCTAAGTTGCTGGTCCCTAAAAGTAAGGAAAAGGATGATAAGAACACAGAATTCCAATGGTCTTTTTTGACTACTTTCTCCTCCAAATTTTGGTGGGTGAAGAAGGTCTTGTCTAAATACTGGCATGTCCTTAAAAATGATAAGATTCTGGGACCCCAGTTACCTCCTGCCCCTAAAGTACTTTTCCGGAAGAACCAAAATCTAAAAGACCTCCTAGCCCCTAGTGTGATTGATCCTCCGGCCAAAATCACTATGTTTGGCTCTCTGAAAGGTTTCTTTCCTTGCAAACGCTGTAAGGTGTGTGCTTCTGCTACGACTATCAGAACAAGCACCTTTAGCTCTTCTGTTACTTCCCGACACTACCAAATCTCTGATCTTATCACCTGTGACACTATTGGGGTCATCTACCTCCTTTTTTGCCCTTGTGGCTTACAATATATAGGAAGAACAATTCGGGCTCTTAAGATCAGAGTAGGGGAACATGTTGCTAATATAAGGAAAGGATTTGAGGAACACAGTGTGTCTTTACACTTTAAAAGGTATCATGATCAGAATCCAGCATTGCTTCATGTCATCGGGATTTAAAAGTACACCCGCCACTGGAGGGGGGATGACATGAAGCGACAGATCTCACGTCGTGAGACCAGATGGATCTTTGATATGATGTGCTACACGCCGCATGGGTTAAATGTAGAGTGGGATATCAATTGCTACATTGACAATAGCTAATTTACAGTTACCCCAGCTTGTGTGCACTTTTACCATTATTCTGACATCTCATACCATATGGGGTGCAGGGTATGTATATTCATTCATGAATTAATATTTTTGACCCCTCAACTCCCGCACTACCCCTTTAAATCTACATGCCCAATATGTGAGAATATTGGTGTGGGTTCATAGTTACATATCCCTATATGTATATAGTTGTTTTTCTATATGCATAAAAAATTATTTAATAATTTTTTTTGACTTTTTGGAACATCCACTTGAGTGTGTTTCCCTATAGAGGGTCTGATGTTTCTGGCCAAGATATGGGATAAGCTATCCTTTGATGTACTGGTGTTTGATTTACAACAGTTTTTCAGAGATTTATTTTTTGTGTATATAAAGAGAAAGATTTTTATATTTATTTTTATATTAAATTGAATCTTTTGTTGACACATAGCTGTTGCACTGATGCACCAGTACTTCACTCTCTATGTTTGACAGAGAGAAATCTATTTTCAATTCCCTCCTGTTTAAGAAAAATAGTCATAATATGTATATGGACACCGGGTTATGTGAGAGGGAATATGTTCCAGAGATATATATCCCGCCAGATGACTAGTTATTCTTAATTGTTTTATTTATTTTGCTCTCGTTTTTTATGTATTTTATAACTGTTTTTTTTAGAACATAATGCAATTGTTAGTGCAATGCTAAATGTTCATTTATATGCTGTTATGTATATAATAATCCCTGTCTGCATGCTCAGCGCTGCATGTCGGTTCCTTATGAGGGCAGCGCTGGGATGCTGGAGAGGAATTTTTCTTTTTTTCTTTTTCTTTTTATTTGTATTTTTATTATTTGTATTGTGATATTTTAAATCTAATAATCTAGAAGAGACTGTGGTCTCCTGGTCTAGATTATATATATATATATATATATATATATATATATATATATATATATATATATATATATATATAGTTGCTTATTAAATCTTTGTAGTTCCTCTCAAGATACGGGGACACGGATGATTCATCTGTGTTTCCGGTGTCTCTCATATAAATCAATTGGCAGGTGATGTTCTTGAGATTGTCTCCTTTCCCAGTTGATGCCTATTAGAAGGGCGAAACGCAGCGTAGGTTGGAGTCTATATTTTTGCAAAAGACATTGCCATGTTTTAGCTTGCTGGTTGTTACCGGAGCTATTTTGATTTTAAAGATACCGCTTTTTGTTTCTGTGTAAACTGTTGCTTCACAAGTATCAAAACTGTGCTGTTCCTACTCAGAAACTTTTTTATTAAAAGAGTGTTTTGCTACTAAGTATTACACTATGAAGTCTTCTTTTTCTTTTTTCATTTTGTTGCTAATTGTTTCTTAAACACCCGGGGAGAGCTGTATATGCTAATCATCCCACTGCTGAGGAGTTGATCATCTCACTGCCGAGGAGTGAATTACAAGCGCTGCTGCACCTGAAGCTCAGAACGCCAGATCCTGTCGGCTTGCATGAACCACAGCTCCCAGGTTGGGGATGACATGCCTATGAAATCGTCTCTCTGGTAAGAGGCTCATTTATCTGCACCTTCCATTGTATTAACCATACTGCATGGATGTAGAATTTTTCCTATACTGAAGCAAGCTGATCGTTGGTGTCAGAAATTAGGAATTTTCTTTCCCCCCTTTTTTTGGACTACATGTGATTTTATGCACCTAATCTCAACAGTTTATGTTTTTTGGACTATTTTATATTTTATTTTATATTCATTTTCCTATACAGGAAATTTAACTACAGACTTTATGCTTGTTTATTTTCACATATGTACACTTTTTTTCTTCACTTATATGTTTGTGGGTTGCGCATTATTACTATATTAACACATCTTTGCTTGCTGAATATTCCAGCAAATTCCACTATTGCAGCACCAAATTGAAAACTTTTTTCATCTCAAACTCTCTTTTCACCTACTGAATTCTAAGGGAGTCTTATGGTATCCCAATTAGAACTCAAATTTTTTGTTTAACACTCACCCACTTATTTGTCAACACTTTTTTTCATTTATTTTTTAATATCTGATACTAATAAGGAGAAGCGCAAATCTACCTTGCTATACAAAGATCCAAAGTTACAGACAGTCTGGTTATTTTAGGATTCAAGGTTTAAACTGTATGTTGAGCTACATACATGCCAGGGGCAAATGTGTAGCGAGAACAGAACATTAGGAATAGAAGCAATGGCTATTTTTAGCATGGAGGGCTCTGGCTATAATTCTACCTTACTTGTTAGCTTCAACCTAAAGCAGTTTACGTGCTTTGTCCCTAATGGACAATGTCTTCTGTTCAAACAAGTTCAAAAGTTTAAGTCTAGCGTCAGATAAGGCAAGTTGGGTGGTCGAGGATTGGATGCGTTTATGGGATTGTTCCAAGTCAGTAATCCGAAAAGACAATTCCTGAATCTGGGCAAGATTAATTTGTTTAAGTCTAGAGCCATGTTTAATAAAGACCCTGTGTAGTACACATTTCAATGCCTCCCACTGTATTGGGGCAGAGCTATCGTCATTACCATGGTCAAAAATTAAGTTGGAAATAGTGGCCTGGATATCTGCAGAGCATAAGTCATCCTGTAACAATGAGTCATTAAAGCCTCGTACACACGATCGGATTTTCCGCTGGGAATTGTGTGATGACAGACTGTTGGCCTAAAATCCAACCATTTGTATGCTCCATCAGACTTTCCACGGACAAATGTTGGATGGCAGGCTTATAAATTTTCCATGGATAACGGTCTGTTATCGGATTTTCCTATCGTGTGTACACAAGTCCGTCAGATAAAAGTCCAAAGTAAAAACGTGCATGCTCGGAAAGCAATGCTCACCAAAACACAACATTAGCAGAAGGGTGGCACTAAAGAGCTGAAAAATCATGTCATAGTACGTCATTATGTTCGTGTTTTTTTTTTTTCCCCCCAATAGATTTTTATTACGTTTTCACATGTAACATATACATAGTAAAGGCAATGTGCTGACAATGGAAAGTAAGTGTGACATTGAGTGTCTAATGGTGGTAGAACAACACTGCATGTATTACAGTAAAAGGCAAGAATACAGCATCTACCGTGGGTAAGAAATCTGTGTAATACCTTAGTGTAAGAGAACTATAGGATGGGGGAACAAGCTTCAATCCCGGACACCCCTTACAGGTTCAAGACTGTGCCCCAGGCTCAAGCCAGCCCCCCCCTTGCTTAGGTACCATTTGAGCGCAATAGCCAATGCCTATTTCTAGAAAACATAACACAAGCTGCCCAATGTAAATAGTCAGCAAGAGTAAATTAGGGAAAGTATCAGTGTGCCCTGACATTCCTGTCTCGCTAGCGTGTCTCAGGGTACTGGTAGGGATATCAAAGAGTTATTATTGTACCATACAAACCATGGGTGCCATTGTCTGAGGATTTGTTGCTTGTTTTTGTTCCTTAGTGCCAGTTTATGCTCGTAAATGAAATGTAGGTGTGTTGTTAGAATCACTTCTCCCAGAGTGGGTGGTGCAGGATTTTTCCGCTTCCTGGTGATGCACAGTTTGGCTGAGAGTAGGATGTGGGCAATGGTATGTTTTAACTTTAACGAGTATTGGTCCAGTTCAAGAAATACGAGTGCTAAGCTAGGTCTGGGAATAATTGCTAATTGAGAGATGTCGGATAATAATTGGAAGGTTGATTCCCAGAAGCGTGTCAATGAGGGGCAGCTCCAAAAAGTATGGAGCATATCTCCTTTACCTCCGCACTGTCTCTAGCATTTATTGTTTAGAGTCTTATCAAATTCAGACATTTTATCAGGAGTCGAGTACCATCTTTGTGCAATTTTAATGGACAGTTCCCAGAGGGTGGAACAGCATGTGACATCATATGTGGATTTGCAGGCTGTAGCCCATTGGTTCGTTGTGTATGTGCATCCTAAATCTGATTCCCATTTAAGCATGGGGGCTGTTTTTGAGAAGATATTTTTTTGCTGGAGAATGTTATAAAAGAGTGAAATTCCTTTCAGAGTAGGTATGGAGTTGCTAAAAAAGAGTCATGTAGGGCGGGGAATATTGCATTCCCAGGGAGGCGATGTATGGAAATAGTGTCTTGTCCGTAAATAAAGAGCTAGGTAGTCGGTATTCCCTTTGGAGGTCGGGAAATGTCTTTAATACATTATTGCTGAAGAGGTCATTAATATACAGGATGCCGTTCTCTCGCCACTTCGTGAAAGAAATTAGGTCTATGTTTTGTAATGCTAGGATCGGGATTTTCAACGTGGGTTTGTCTGAGTAATCGTGACTAAGGCGTACAAATTGATTCCATACTTGAGCTGTAGCTAACATTGTAGGGGAAGAAGAAAAGTTGTGTATAATATTGCGCACCCTGTAATGTATCTATACTTTAGGCTGCCAACATAACAAAGTGAACTCTTCGTGAACAAATAAAAATAAAAATGTAGCGCCAAAATGAATGACCTGTATCCTGAGGTAGAGAAGGTAGGTGTATCACACCTTCTCTAACCTGGATGGTCAGCAAAGAAGAAATATCACCCGTATAAAGGTATAATATATGTTAGTGAGTGTCAGAAACTCTATCAAACGTGCACAGAAAACAGGCACACAGGAAGTGACACCCTGCTTGCCGTGTCTATATCTGTAGAGTGTCCCTAAAAAAGTGACACACCAAAATTCTGTAGAAAGGTAGTGATAAGATGTGATCCAAATCACAACCAAAAACAACGTGACCTACTATCCGTGAATCACATATAAAACACAAGAAATATAAGAAATAACAGCACCGTATACTGACACACTAATGTGAACAAAAATATAAACAAAGATATCAAATATGCATGATACATAAATGACCTAGTGCAATGTCCCGTGAATAAGAAACGTGATATCTCAGTACTTGAGTACAGCCACAGCACTTGGTGACTAGAGCAACAGTGCCCCCTGCTGAATATTAAGTATACTTGATGTAAAATAGTCCTGTATACTATATAGTGGAGACAATTTGCAAAATCTTCAGCTGTATAGGGTGGAGCTTCAAAACTTCAAACAGTAGACATGGGAACAATAATAGTGAATGGATACTCTTACCGGAACTGGTGGACCCCCTAACACACCATACGGTGGGAGGGTCGTCAGAGCTTGATTAGACCGTCTGTCTCACTGATCAAGATATCCTCAGAACAACGGTCCTGGGCCGTGGTAATCCAAACTTTTGCTCCGTTGTCTTTAGAAGAAACACTGAGTAGCGATTCAGTAGTTGGAAATAGCTCAAACACCCCCAAGTATGAGGAGAAAAAAGAAAAAGGGAGAGGTGCTCCACATAGTGTAAAAACTATTTATTTGGTAAAGCAAAAAAATCTTTCCAAATTTCACAAAGGTGACAAAATTCAGTAAAATTATCATAAAAACCAGATAAAAAATATATCAAAAATTCAAAGTCACACATACATGGAAAAAACAACTGAAAAATTTCTTTAAGCAGCAGCGACTCCCACCCTGGGATGGGTGTTAGGAGTAAATCCAAAGAATGCAGTGGAGATGCAAGGATCAATCACCCTACCGGTTTTGTCTCAAAAAGACTTCAACTGGGGTATCTAGATACTTGGGGGTGTTTGAGCTATTTCCAACTACTGAATTGCTACTCAGTGTTTCTTCTAAAGACAACGGAGCAAAAGTTTGGATTACCACGGCCCAGGACCGTCGTTCTGAGGATATCTTGATCAGTGAGACAGACGGTCTAATCAAGCTCTGACGACCCTCCCACCGTATGGTGTGTTAGGGGGTCCACCAGTTCCGGTAAGAGTATCCATTCACTATTATTGTTCCCATGTCTACTGTTTGAAGTTTTGAAGCTCCACCCTATACAGCTGAAGATTTTGCAAATTGTCTCCACTATATAGTATACAGGACTATTTTACATCAAGTATACTTAATATTCAGCAGGGGGCACTGTTGCTATAGTCACCAAGTGCTGTGGCTGTACTCAAGTACTGAGATATCACGTTTCTTATTCACGGGACATTGCACTAGGTCATTTATGTATCATGCATATTTGATATCTTTGTTTATATTTTTGTTCACATTAGTGTGTCAGTATACGGTGCTGTTATTTCTTATATTTTTTGTGTTTTATATGTGATTCATGGATAGTAGGTCACGTTGTTTTTGGTTGTGATTTGGATCACATCTTATCACTACCTTTCTACAGAATTTTGGTGTGTCACTTTTTTAGGGACACTCTACAGATATAGACACGGCAAACATTGTAGGGGGAATATATGAAGGGATTTTAGATGTGGATGAATTAGAGAGTAGCCATGTGGATAAGTCTCTGCCCGGTATGTAGGTAGCTTCCATTTGCCCCCAAATGGTGTGCGGGGAGGGTAAGAACCACTCCCTAGCCTGTGTAAACAGAGGCCATGTAATAGTCCTGGAAGTCCACATAGCCAGATCCTACTGATTTGCGTTTTTTGATGAGTCTGATGTGTGCACACCTAGGTTTTTTACCTTGCTAGATAAAGGAAGAGAGCAGGGTTTGTAGCAATTTAAAGTAGTATGTAGGAATGCTAACGAAGAGTCCTGAACAGATATAAGATTTGAGGAAGGTGAAACATTTTAAAAGCCGCAAGGCGGCCCATCCACGACAGTTCCTGCGACGCCAGCCTGTGTCGATCCTCTTGGAGCTTGCTGCGTAAAGGAATGCAGTTATGTTGCAATAGTGGTTTTAGTCAGCTGGACTCCACGATAGGTTATGCTTTGGTCCGCCCATGCATATGGGTATTGTTGCTGTAATAACATGCTTGTTGGAGTGTTAACCCCTAGGTTTAAAATCTAAGATTTATATTCATTGATTTTGTAATAGGATACTCTTCTGAACCAGGCTATCGTCTCCTGAACTGCCCAGAGGGATGCGGTAGGGTTAGTTAACATGAGTATCACGTCATCAGCAAATTGATCTTGTGTTCCTGGCCCCCTATGGGGATGCCCGCTATATGTGTGTTAGAGCGTATGTGTTGCGCAATGGGTTCCATTACGAGGTTGAATACGAGGGAGGAAAGGTGACATACCTGTCTAGTACCGTTAGAGATGAGAAACAGGGATGATAGGGAGTCTGCTGAATATACATGGGCGGAAGGGACAGAATACAAGGCCATAATAGCATTATGTATTTGTCCTGTAAAACCAAATTTGGATAGTTCCGATGAAAGGTACCCCCAATGCACCCTGTCGAATGCTTTTTCAGCGTCTAGGGACAGGAGAACAGAGGGGGTACCAAAGTTTCCTACCTGGTGAATAATATTGATCTTCCTTCTTGTAGCGTCTGAGGCTTGGCGTCCCTTTGTGAATCGTGATTGCGCCTTATGAATGAGAGATGGGAGAATGTCAACTAATCTGTTGGCAATCACTTTCGCATAAATTTTCACGTCTACGTTAAGTAGAGATATGGGGCGGAAATTCTGGGGCGATGTCAGGTCTTTTCCAGGCTTAGGGAGGGTGACTACTATCGCATTTAGCATTTCTTGGGGGAAGGAGGAGGAGGTTGCGGGAGAGTTGTAAACTTTGCACAGTTTGGGAGCTAAGATTTGATGGAATTTTTTGTAATATTCCCCATTGAACCCATCTGGCCCTGGAGATTTGGAATTTGGGAGGTTATGAATCGTTTGCGTTATTTCAGGGACAGTAAAAGGGGCATTAAGAGAAGACAGCTGTGATGGCGAAAGTGAGGGAAGGTTGACTTGTGCTAGAAATTGAGATATGTCATCTTGGGACGGTTGGATAGTATTCTTATGTTCCTTAATATTATATAAGTCAGTGTAGTATGCGCTGAATGCGTTGGCTATCTCATGGGGTTTAAGCAATTTTTCTTTGGTATGGAGGGTGATAAAGGAATGGAATCTTAGATTTAATTCTATGTCCTTGAATTTTTAATGCCATGAATTTACCCACTTTGTTGCCTGTAGCATAGGTGTTTGCTCTAATCTTAGTGTGCGTTTTTTTCCGAGGATTCCAGTAGAAGTGCATGCAGCTCATGGCGTAATTTAAAGATTTTTGTTTGGAGCATAGGGGAAGGATGGTATTTGTTCTGGGATTCTGTGAATTCTATATCGGCTATGAGCTGATCTATTTTCTGTGACCTGTTTTTCTTTGCTCTAGCTCCTAGTTGTATAAAAACACCCCTGACGGCTTTGTGGGCGCTCCATACAACCACTGGGTCGGACACTGACTGGGAGTTCAGGGAGAAGTATTCTTACAAATGTTGTTGGAGAGAATTTGTGATAGCGGAGTTGTGAAGAAGGGAATTGTTAATTCTCCATAAATAGGAATTGGGTTGTTGTGATTTAGCATCAATAATGATGCTGACGGGGCGTGGTCCGACCAGGTGGCAGTGTGAATCGCTGACACCTTTTGAAGCAAGTCTTTATCGGAAAGAAATAGATCTATACGAGTAGGTGTTGTGGTGCGGTGACAGAAATGTATTATCTCGCTCACTCGCGTGGCAACACCTCCAGACGTCAAACAGATCGTTAGAAAAGTTGAACTTGGCTAATGGCCATGTACGCCCATTAGTACCCGCTGATGAGTCCAAATTGTAGTCTGGAACCAGATTAAAGTCTCCACATAGCAACAGATGACCCTTCTGGAGGCCTTTTATGGTTTTCAAAATACTTCAGAGGAAAAAAAAATTACGTTGGTTTGGTGCATACATTGACACTAAGGTATATTGGGTATTATTAATCAAACAAAGCAAAATAATGAACCTTCAGGGTCAGTTATGCAATTCTGTAGAATCGATAAGTGGGGAAGAGGGTGCTAGTGAGAAAATACCTGAAATTGGTTTACCCTCAATCCGAGGGTCCCAATTGTATGAATGGGAACATTATAAAGAATAATAAAGAAAATAATTAAACACTCTGGTGACCATAGGAATCATATATATAATGTATCTCCAATAAATCGCGTACAATATAAATCATACAGCAGCTAAAATAAAGGCAACAAAGCCGCTATCGCAATCAGTGAAAATACAAGAAACACTAGACGATAGTGCGTCTCATAAGTGACAACTCAAATAAGTAGGATAACACAACTGAACAGAAAAAACAGTCCATAGGTGATTGTTTCCATAAGTGAATTCAATTCAACAGAATGTAGATCATGCAAAAGGCCTTGAGTGCTACTGCAGCCACCACCATACACTAGGATTACACCCGAAGTGATCTTGTCAGGAGATAGGCTTACCAGATGCGGCAGACCCCTTTCGTGAAAAATGGGTCAATTAGGCTGAGCAGGTATCAGTGCCTGCACACTGTTCAACCATTCAGACTGCAGATCTTTTAACCAGTAATATCCAGGACATCCATCCAAAAAATATCAAAACAGGAAAGAGCTAAGTGCATTAACTTTTATTAAAAAACACATATAAAAAACGCTGATTGGCCCCTTACTTGGAGGGTGCCTGCCCGGCACTAGGACTGCATGCGTCTAATCAGGACCCCGGCTGATTCTCGTGGGTCACTGAGTATGGAAGGCGCGTTTGATTGTTGCACAGTGTTCTGCGTGGGTTCAGCTGGTATGTGAAAATGTCAGACTAGCCTCCGACAATTGTTTCGTGGAATTACCACGTCATCAGGGGGACGTGTCTGACCGCCTGGGATTCTGGGTTATGTAGGCAGAGAGGAGTCAATCTGGACTGATAGTGGGTGTATACTAATGACGCATGCATTCCTACTAGCGCGCAGTAAGCCTCACATCTAGTGGCTCGATTGGTTACACAACTCCATTGTGCTCGAGCGCACATTTGGATATTTAAAATATTACAATCTCTGGATTTGGCCAGCCTATATGTTATTGATCGCACATAGTATTAAAAGTACATGTATTGTATTGAGGCTATATTATACCACTGTAGTAAAACAACATTCTGTAAAATAATTTGTACATCTATCACAATATAGAGTTTGTATACCTCTTCATTAAACCAATGTTTAAAAAACGTTTAATATATACCATATACGATGTCTATGGACAATTAAAAAAGGAAGAAAAAGATTCATTATAGAAGATAATTAACATTGGGGATATTAATGCCATCTAGTGGACAAAAATAAATTGTTCTTATATTGGCAAATTGGAAAATTGGCTTATATGTTTTTAATCTGTATTAACCATCCACATTGAGAAGGTCCTCTTGCAAATGTGGAATATAAATCTCCCTACTTGGAAATTGGTTAGTGGGGTCCCCAGTTTCCAACCATTATTTGTAATTATATGTAAATATATGAACTGGATCTGAGCTGCAAAGTCATAGGTTGGTAAGAAATGACCATCAATCATTTGCTAAAAAGCAATTCAGATCCAATTCAATATTCAACCCTGTGGGGTGCATGGTTTTCATTCTATGTATCCACATGGTTTCGTTTTTGGATATGCTCCGGGTCATATGCGTTCCCCTCCAATGTTTGGACACCCTGTCGATACCATAGAATGTACATAATGTGGAATCACTATTGTGGTGACTGGTGAAGTGCCTTGACACACTGTGGTTTGGGAAATCGTTTCGAATATTGGCTAGGTGCTCATTAATTCGTGTTCGTAATTTACGTGTCGTTCTTCCTTTTTTAATTGTCCATAGACATCGTATATGGTATATATTAAACATTTTTTAAACATTGGTTTAATGAAGAGGTATACAAACTCTATATTGTGATAGATGTACAAATTATTTTACAGAATGTTGTTTTACTACAGTGGTATAATATAGCCTCAATACAATACATGTACTTTTAATACTATGTGCGATCAATAACATATAGGCTGGCCAAATCCAGAGATTGTAATATTTTAAACATTTTAAATATCCAAATGTGCGCTCGAGCACAATGGAGTTGTGTAACCAATCGAGCCACTAGATGTGAGGCTTACTGCTCGCTAGTAGGAATGCATGCGTCATTAGTATACGCCCACTATCAGTCCAGATTGACTCCTCTCTGCCTACATAACCCAGAATCCCCGGCGGTCAGACACGCCCCCCTGATGACGTGGTAATTCCACAAAACAATTGTCGGAGGCTAGTCTGACATTTTCACATACCAGCTGAACCCGCGCCGACACGCCGAACACTGTGCAACAATCAAACGCGCCTTCCATACGCAGTGACCCACGAGAATCAGCCGGGGTCCTGATTAGACGCATGCAGTCCTAGTGCCGGGCAGGCACCCTCCAAGTAAGGGGCCAATCAACGTTTTTTATATGTGTTATTTTAATAAAAGTTAATGCACTTAGCTCTTTCCTGTTTTGATATTTTTTGGATAGATGTCCTGGATATTACTGGTTAAAAGATCTGCAGTCTGAACGGTTGAACATTGTGCAGGCACTGATACCTGCTCAGCCTAATTGACCCATTTTTCACGAAAGGGGTCTGCCGCATCTGGTAAGCCTATCTCCTGACAAGATCACTTCGGGTGTAATCCTAGTGTATGGTGGTGGCTGCAGTAGCACTCAAGACCTTTTGCATGATCTATATTCTGTTGAATTGAATTCACTTATGGAAACAATCACCTATGGACTGTTTTTTCTGTTCAGTTGTGTTATCCTACTTATTTGAGTTGTCACTTATGAGACGCACTATCGTCTAGTGTTTCTTGTATTTTCACTGATTGCGATAGCGGCTTTGTTGCCTTTATTTTAGCTGCTGTATGATTTATATTGTACATGATTTATTGGAGATACATTATATATATATGATTCCTATGGTCACCAGAGTGTTTAATTATTTTCTTTATTATTCTTTATAATTTTCCCATTCATACCATTGGGACCCTCGGATTGAGGGTGTCCCAACTTCAGGTATTTTCTCACAAGCGCCCTCTTCCCCACTTATCGAGTCTATTGCACAATATATTTTCTTATATGTTTTGTCACTGAGGAGCAGCTTGTCACTTAAGTAATAATTATTTTTTCAATTGTGATTAAATTTTCTATATACTTATTTAAGTTTGGCGCGGAAACACACCCTATTCACATCACATTATTTAGATCTTTTCCACAAAAAGAACTATTTTTCTTTCACGCAGCCATGGATGTCTTTGACTTCATGGAGGATCGCCCTATTAATCTGGACGATATCTTCAAAGAACATCCTAGTCCCCTCATAGATCTAGAAAAAAGTTTTAAACAGCTCCGATTTGACATGGAAAAGCGTATCCGACTATGGTGGGATACAGCTACACTTGAAATGTACATCTCAAAAAACATCACACCACGGAGGGTCAGGTGGGACGTCACGCCCAATGATAGGATAGATAGTCCCCATATGGCTGAAGAATGGTATCAGTTCTTCAATGCATGCGAACAAAAGTTATTACAACTCATGATCAGGAGACGCAAAATAAAGAATGTAACTTTAGACAACAAAATCGCAGAACTCAAAATTAAAATGGAACCACTCAAAACTAATGGAGATTACCTAGCTAAGTCGCAACTTTTAAATGCACATCTAACCAAATACGATGGGGAAATTAAAAATAAAAAACTTAAGAAATTTCAGAGAGACATTAAAGATTATGAAAATAACAAAGTGTATAAGTGGCAAACCACCACTAGTCCAAGTACATCTCCAGAATCCACATTAGAAAGCAAACCCACACTTCTTCCTGTAGTAGTACCTTTAATAAAAACCACACAGGTATCAAGTACCCCAACCAAAGAACCTGTGAAGAAAAAAACAACCAAACAAGGCCCCAAACCACAAGGGGGCCCAACTAAATCTTCCAGTTACCCCAACCCGGGTCAGTATCCCTACCAATACCCAGTGGATACCTACAATCACTATGCCCCCCTTGAGCATAGAGGATCTGATCCCTAATATTATGATCCCTATAGATACCCATATCCACCCAGGCCCCCAAGAGGAGGACCACGGGGCCACTTTAGGGGAAGACCAGGTCCCAATCATACTCCCTACCAGGGGGGGGGGGGCAGAGGGGGGAAGGATACCTATCGAATTCCACAGAAATCGCCCCAATCTACCAAGGAAGAATTAGAAAAAGAGGCCGACGTGGAAGAGGGAGAAAGAAAAAGGAGAAGAAACTACTAAACGAGGGAATATACAACTTGGCAGGTGTAGACCTCACAGACCAAGAATTAGAAGTGTTACAGAAAGGTCTAAAGTTTGCCCCCAGTAAAGAATTGGATAAATTTGAGCTCTTCATCGATGTGGAAAAACATATTCGGAAGCTCAACATCAAAAAACATTTTGCAAATCAAAATATATTAGAAGTAGAAAAACCTCCGGAACCCGAATGTACATAGTGGACTGAGAAATCAATGAGTGTTTAATCCCCAAAAAGGAAATAACCATCATATTGAAGTGTTCCGCAAGATGGTGCAAGATGAAATTAGGGAATTACCTATTTCAACAACAAGCGGGAATGCGAACTTCAAAAAAGGTATAAAATCCTTGGAAAAAAATAAGCAAATTGTAGTGAGACCTGGTCATCCTTGATCGCAGGTACTACTACAGTGAGATGCAATCACAATTGGAAGATAGTAAAACCTACAAATGCATGAAAGGAGATCCAACCCCAAGACTTAAGGAAGAACTCTCCGCTTGGGTTAATAAAGGACTTACCAAAGAAATACTGACATCGCAAGAAGCAAAGTATTTAGTTCCTCATGCACCTCGAGTACCAGTACTATACACGGTACCCAAAATTCACAAGAACCTTGAGAAACCCCCCGGAAGACCCATCATTAGTGGGATCGGGTCACTATTCTCCAGATTAGGAGAGTATTTAGATACCTTCTTAAAACCGTTAGTACGAATGAGCCCCTCGTACCTTAAAGACAGTCGAGATTTGATAGTCTACATCCAAAAGGTGGAAATTCAAGAATCTACCATTATGGCTACAGTAGACATTGGGGCTGATTTACCAAGCCTTTACTCCATGACTCATGGAGTAAAAGCAGGAGTAGCAGCCGTTTGGTCATTTACTAAAGAAATACGCTGCTAGTGCAGTGTATTTCCCTAGTTACTAATGTGCTCCGTGCGCCAAGGAGAGGGTGCATCGTGCACCTGATAGACCTGGCGCACGGCACATTGAAATGTAAATTGCGGGGGTTTGGGCGGGCGTTTATTAGGGGGGGAGGTGGGGTAATGCGGAGGAAGTGAAGTGACATGTGTTTGAATGTGTTTGGCGGGCCGAATTGAAAGTGAAAGTGTTTTTTGAAAACAGATCCCCGTACACTTGCACAGTGCGCCTGAACCTCGGGAGGTTCATTTGCATACTGGGCATGCGTAGAGAGAAATTTCGGAGCTTCCGTGCGCCGTGTCAGTACGCCGTGAAAATCTTGGTAAATACCAAGTGGCGTACCCGTGATTGTGCTGCGTGACGCGGCGCACGGGAATCTCCGAGCTGTTTTCAGCCATGAAGGGGAACTCCGCGCCAAATTTCAAACTTGAAATCGGCGCGGGTCCCCCTCCAGGGCTACATTAGGCTCTTAGGCTTGGTCCGAAACGTGAGGGGTTAAACCCGCGCCGATTCGGCGCGGGGTTCCCCCCCCCAGATCCAAACCAAGCCCTCATCCCAAGCACGCAGTCTGGCCCGGACAGGAATGGGGGTGGGGACGAGCGAGCGCCCCCCCCCTCCTGAGCCGTACCAGACCGCATGCCCTCAACATGGGGGAGTGTGTGCTGTGGGGGAGGGGGACACTGCCCCCCCACCCCACAGCACTCTTGCCCCCATGTCGATAGGGACAAGAGCCTCTTCCCGACAACCCTTGCCATTGGTTGTCGGGGTATGCGGGCGGGGCTAATCGTAATCTGCGAGCTCCCTTTAATAAGGGGGCCACCCTATGTGAATGAGTATGGGGTACATCATACCTCTACCCATTCACCTGGGGGAAATGTTAAGTTAAATAAAACACCACACAATAAAATATTTTATTAATCAGCTCCGGAGCCCCCCCTTTCTTCTTTAGCTCTTTCACAAGGGGGGGTTTCTTCTCTCCCGATCTTCTGCCGGGACCCTGGGCTTCGGTGATTTCTGCCGGGGGAGGGCGCCATCCCTCGGTCCTCTCCGGAGCCTTCCGCCGGGGGCCCCCACCCCATTTAAGCTCTTTTACATTAGGGGGGGGCATCCGGACTTCGGCGACTTCTGCCGGGGGATGGCGCCTATCCCCCGGTCTTTCCGGTGCCTTCCGCCAGGGTTCCGGTCTTCCTGGTCTTCTGCCGGGGGTGCGCCAACTCCCCGGTCCTTTCTCTGCTCCCTCTTCTGCCTGGCTCCCCCGCGGAGCCAGGGCTCTCTTCCGTCTTCTTTCTTCTCTCTTCCTTCTTCTGCCTGTCTCCTCCGGGAGCACAGGGCTTGTCTGCGCTGTCCTCTCCCTTCTCTTCCATTGGATGTTGACACGACGAGGTTCCGTGCTGACATGCCGTGTCAGCGGCGGGCATCGACTTATATAGGGCATTGCCACCATGTGACCTCAACCCATGTGACATCACATTCCCTGGGCATGATGGGAATGTGATGTCACATGGGTTGAGGTCACATGGTGGCATTGCCCTATATAAGTCAATGCCCATCGCCCACACGGCACTCCAGCGCGGAACCTCGTCATGTCAGCATCGAATGGAAGAGAAGGGAGAACACAGCGGAGACAAGCCCTGTGCTCCCGGAGGAGCCAGGCAGAAGTGGAAGGCACCGCAGAAGCCCGGAGGGTGGCGCCCTCCAGCGGAAGAAAGCCCTGTGCTCCGCGGAGGAGACAGGCAGAAGCGGAAGGCATCGCAGAAGCCTGCGGGTGTTGCCCCCCGGCGGAAAACACCGTAGAAGCCCGGGACCATCCCCCAAAGGCAAGGAGCCTCACTGGTGAAGGGGGTCCCGGTGAAAGACGGCGCTGAAGACGGGGGGTGCACCCCCCCGCAGAAACTGACGAAGCCCGGGACCCTCCCCCAAAGGCAAGGAGCCTCACTGGTGAAGGGGGTCCCGGTGAAAGACGGCACTGAAGACGGGGGGTGCACCCCCCCGCAGAAACCGACGAAGCCCGGGACCCTCCCCCAAAGACAAGAAGCCTCACTGGTGAAGGGGGTCCCGGTGAAAGACGGCGCTGAAGACGGGGGGTGCACCCCCCCGCAGAAACCGACGAAGCCCGGGACCCTCCCCCAAAGGCAAGGAGCCTCACTGGTGAAGGGGGCTCCGGCAGAAGACAGCGAAGCCTGGGGCCTAATGGGGTGGTGGTGGGGGGCCCCGGCAGAAGACCCCCGGCAGACTAATAAATTAATTTATTAATGTGTGTTGTGTTTTATTTCTTTACATTTTTTTCCCCCAGGTGAATGGGTAGGGGTACAATGTACCCCATACTCCTTCACATAGGGTGGGGGGCCAGAATCTGGGGGCCACCTTATTAAAGGGGCCTCTCAGATTCTGATAAGCCCCCCGCATACCCCGACAACCACGGCCAGGGTTGTCGGGAAGAGGCTCTTGTCCCTATCGACATGGGGACAAGAGTGCTTTGGGGTGGGGGGCAGTGCCCCCCTCCCCCACAGCACACACTCCCCCATATTGAGGGCATGCGGTCTGGTACGGCTCAGGAGGGGGGGGGCGCTCGCTCGTCCCCGCCCCCATTCCTGTCCGGCCAGACTGCATGCCTGGGATAAGGGCTTGGTCTGCATCTTGGGGGGGACCCCACGCTGGTTTTCGGCGCGGGTTTAACCCCTTATGTTCCAGACCAAGCCTAAGAGCCTGGTATGCACCTAAAGGGGAACACACATTTTTTTTTTTTTTGGTCTGGAGTTCCCCTTCATGAACAGCGATCTGTCATTTACCCATGTCAGTCCCACCCCCCCTTCAGTTAGAACACACCCAGGGAACATATTTAACCCCTCCCTCGCACCTAGTGTTAACCCCTTCCCTGCCAGTGGCATTTTTATAGTAAGCAATGCATTTTTACAGCACTGATCGCTAGAAAAATGCCAATGGTTCCAAAAAAGTGTCTGATGTGTCCGCCATAATGTCGCAGTACCGATAAAAATCGCTGATCGCCGCAATAACTAGTTAAAAAAAATATATAACAAAAATGCCATATTTTGGAGACTTTTGCCAAAACCAATCAATAAACGCTAATTGCGATTTTTTTGGAACCAAAAAGATGTAGAATATGTATCGGCCTAAACTGAGGGATTTATTTATTTTTTTGAATATATATTTTTGGGGATATTTATTATAGCAAAAAGTCAAAATTATTCTTTTTTTTTTTTTTAAATTGTCGCTCTATTTTTGGTTATAGCTCTAAAAAAATTCAAAAAACGCAGAGGTGATCAAATACCACCAAAATAAAGCTCTCTTTGTGGGAAAAAAAAAGGTTGCCAATTTTGTTTGGGAGCCACGTCGCACGACTGCGCAATTGTCAGTTAAAGCGACGCCGTGCCGAATCACAAAAACTGGCCCGGTCATTGACCAGCAATATGGTCCGGGGCTCAAGTGGTTAAAAATTCACAAAACACTAAAGTTAGCCCAATTTTTGGTGATAATGTGAAAGATGATGTTACGCCGAGTAAATAGATACCTTACATGTCACGCTTTACTATTGAAAAATCTCCTGGAATGGGGCCAAAATTCAGTAATTGAAATTCCCCATAGGCGACCTTTTTTTTTTTTCAGGTTACCAGTTTATAGCTACAGAGAAAGTCTAGTGCTAAAAGTATTACTCTCGCTCTAACGCACGCGACAATACCTCACATGTGTGGTTTGAACGGTGTTTACATATGTGGGCGGGACTTACGCAAGTCCCGCCCACATATATAAACATTGTTCAAACCACACATGTGAGGTATTGACGGGTGCGTTAGAGCGAGAGCAAGACTTATAGCACTAGACCTTCTTTGTAACTATAAACTGGTAACCTGAAAAAAAAAAAGGTCGCCTATGGGGAATTTCAAGTACTGAATTTTGGCCCCATTGCAGGAGTGTTTTCAATAGTAAAGCGTGACATGTAAGGTATCTATTTACTCTGTTTAACATCATCTTTCACATTATCACCAAAAATTGGGCTAACTTTAGTGTTTTGTGAATTTTTAACCACTTGAGCCCGGACCATATTGCTGGTCAATGACCGGGCCAGTTTTTGTGATTCGGCACGGCGTCGCTTTAACTGACAATTGCGCAGTCATGCGACGTGGCTCCCAAACAAAATTGGCAACCTTTTTTTCCCACAAATAGATTATTAAATGTGCGTGTTCACTTCTGTCTTTAACAACTCCCCTTCAGGAAAGCATCAGATCAGGGAAAAAAAAAAAAAAAGCTCTCATGCCATTGCAGCTTTGTTCCTACATGTGTGATGAACTGAGTCTGCTCAGACACTTAGAAAAAAATTATCCTTTCTTTTTAAGGGCTCTTTCACACGTCCGTTCAGTTTTTCAGATCAGTTTTTTTTTCATCAGTTGATCCGTTTTTCCATCAGTTTTTCGTCAGTTTTTCATCAGTTTTTGCATCAGTTTTTGCATCAGTTTTTGCATCAGTTTTTGCATCAGTTTTTCCATCCGTTTTTTCATTCGTTTTTTTTTTTTTTTTTTTTGGGGCTTTTTACATAGAAAAACGGATGTTAGCGGAACGGATGATAAACGGATCATCCGTTAACGTCCGTTTTTCGTCCGTTCCGTTTTTTAGACGGAAGAAAAATAGGGTTTTCTTCCGTCCAAAAAAACGGAACTGAACGCAGACGGATGCTAACGGACATTAGCGGATGCTCATCCGCTAACGGACGCTAGCCCATAGGGAAGCATTGCGGTCCGTTAACGGACGTCCAAAAAACGGACGAACGGAACGGACGTGTGAAAGAGCCCTAAAAGGTGAAAATCACTTGGATGCTCATAGAGCGTGGTTTGGGTTAATACCAGGTGTGCGCAATTACAAGCTCACCCAAACTAGAGACTGCAATTTGTTCATGTGATTTCAATTGCTTCATTACTAGCACTGTTATAAAAAGCATGGATCAATCATTCCTCAGCTGCCCTCAGAAGGGGCAGGCTGGCAGAAATGCTGTTGCTAAACACAAATGTGGTTTGTTGCATGTTTTTTTTTTTGCCAATGGTTTTTGTTTATTTTTAAATGATGTTCACTTTGATGTATTTGTCTATGCGTCCTTATTTTATGAACAATTTGTCAAGATGTTGTGACGTTAAAACTATGTATATTTTGATTTTTGAAATGTTTTTTTGTTTGTGTGTTTGTTTGTCTTTTTTTGCTTTCCTTGTTTTGTTGACCAATAAAAATTACTTTTGTTTTTTGTTACTTTTTCATGCTATATTTTGACAGCTGCAGCTGAAATAGGTTTGGGCCTAACAAATTATGTGTGATTTTTGTCTAAGCTTCTTTCCTGGTGTGTAGGCATGAAATGTTTGCCATGTTTAATCTCGAGGAAATTAAAGACAAACTGGTAAGTATTTTCTTTTTTCTGCAGTGATCCTCAGCCCTCAAGTACCCCCGACAGGACATGTTTTGTGGATTTCTCTTATCAAGAATTGCTGTCCAGACTGTATTTTAAAGCACATGTGCAAGATGAAGTAAAACCTGCAAACATGGCCTGGGGGGGGGGGTTTGCTATTGGTGGACAGGCTTGACGTGCTGATTTACAGCACTGTGCTTAAATCTAGCGCAAGGCAATCCTATTCTAATTGTGAGTGTTTGAGGGAAGCCAAGTGAGTGTTAGAACCCCTCCTTTGTGTTTTTTTGGGGTTGAGCTTTGTGTCCCTTTTCTTAAAATTGGCTTCACTTCTTGTCACACAGCTGAACAGAAAGTGAGGTTAAAACCCTACCAGTGTCTTTTCTTGGGGACACAGGTCAATCTAACTAGTGTCCCCATTAAGTAAATTGCACTCCAGCACTGCTGTGTACACCCCAAATCATGGGTCTTCAAACTACGGCCCTCCAGTTGTTCAGGAACTACAATTCCCATCATGCCTAGTCATGTCTGTGAATGTCAGTGCATTACAAGGCCTCATGGGATGTGTAGTTCTACAACAGCTGGAGGGCCGTAGTTTGAGGATCCCTGCCCCAAATGATTATTTAGTTTGGGGTTTAGTAAAGGCAAAGCCACTCTGCAGTACAAGCATAGTTGCTGAAAATCAGAGAGGAAGCACTGATGGTTTTAACATACAATCCTGTAGAAGCAAAGTTGTTTTGTTTTCTTCCTTGCTTTGCACTTGTAGTGCAAAGTGGATTTGCCTTTAGTAAATGGACCCCAAAGTCCAAGATCCCTAATAATTTGGGGTGTACACAGCAAAATGCTAGAGTGCAATTTACATAATGGGAAACTATTTAGATTGATCTCTGTGTCCCCAAGAAAAGATATTAGTAAGGTTTTACTATCAATTCCTGTTTGGCTATGTGACAGGAAGTGAATGAATTAGAAAGGGTGAAGACACCTCACAAATGGTGTCACTATCAGGGGTGCAGACATCCCCAAAAAAATGAGCAGATAATACTTATTTGCAAATTAATAATTTTTTAGTTAACATTGGGTGGGGTGCTCTAACACACACATTCATACATATTAGCCACGCTGTATCCTGGCCTATTGGCATGGTTATATTTTCTTAGGGCTCTCAATAAAACTCTATGAAATTTGTGCTTAAACTAGAACCAGGGGCGGACTGACAACTCATGGGGCCCCCGGGCAATAGAAGATTATGGGGCCCCTCTGGCTTACAGATGGCCACCACGCCAGGAGGCAGTGCAGAGGCGGGCAGCTAAAATCTTGGGATATTCACATTAAAAGCATGTCAGTTTCAGACATATCAGGGACAGATCTAAAAAAATAAAAGATTTTTACATACTGTCCCTGGTTTTACTGAGCCTGGCAACCCTGATGGGGGCCCCCTAGTGGCATGTGGCCCTCGGGCAGTGCCCGAGTGACTCAATGGTCAGTCCGCCCCTGACTAGAACTATAATCAACACTTTTTATTTTCTTTAATTTTGGATAGAGTGAGGGAGGATTATAGGCCCTGTCAGTTTATTTTGTATTATCTGTGTCCAATTGGGGAGATTTGCCTTCACTTCCTGCCCCATAGCCAAACAGGAAGTGAGAGAAAAACTATGCAAATTAAGGGAGTCCAGTAACTACCCTCCCCCCCCCCAGAACTAGTGTGTGTGCCCTGAAAATTCCTGGGCGGGTGATACAAAAACAGGGTGTGGCTTTGACAGGAAGGGGTGGGTCATTTTTCTATTAGGAGGTGCAGAAATGTAGTCAGGCCTAGGGCAGCACAAAACCTAAATATACTACTGCATGTTAGGGCTTATTTAGACCGGATCCGATGTACAGCATGTTTTTATATTGTGGGAGGAAACCCACACAGGCACAGGGAGAACATGCAAACTCCATGCAGATGCTGTCACGGGCGGGATTCGAACCAACGACTCTTTTGCTGCTAGGTCAAAGTGCTATACACTACACCACTGTGCTGAACAAACATGATTGCAGCTGAAAGCATGAGATCTTTTTTTTTTTCCAATACTATGCTTTCCAGCCTTATTGACCCCGCCTCTCTCCATAAAGAGGACCTGTCACACACTAGTCCTATTACAAGGGATGTTTACATTCCTTGTAATAGGAAGAAAAGTGATCCGAAATCCAAAAAAGTGACAAAAAAGTGAAAGAAGAAAAATATGAGCTAAAAAACAAACGGCCCTGTCCCTAGAAGCTCGCACTCAGAAGCGAATATGCATGTAAGTCCCCACATATGTAAACACCATTCAAACCACACATGTGAGGTATTGACACATGCGTTAGAGCGAGAGCAATAATTCTAGCCCTAGACCTCCGTAACTGGTCACCTGTAAAAAAAAAAAAAAAGCATCGCCTATGGATATTTTTATGTCCCGAAGTTTGGCGCCATTCCATGATTGTGTGACAAGTCGGTATCTATTTACTCGGTGTAACATCATCTTTCACATTATCCATAAAAATTGGGCTAACTTTACTGTTTGGTTATTTTAAAATTCATGGACCGTGGTGTTTTTTTTGGGCAAAAAAAAAAAGGCGTTAGAATAATTATTGCGCAAATGCCGTTGGAAATCAAATAAAAAAAGTCCGCCACTTTATTCCCTAGGGTGTCTGCTAAAAAATTATATATAATGTTTGGGGGTCCTGAGTAATTTCCCAGGAACAAAATATAATTTTTACATGGAGAGAAGTGCCAGAATAGGCGCGGTATGGAAGTGGTTAAAGTGAAATAATAAAAGTGAAATATTCCTTTAAATTTCATACAGGGGGGAAGGGGTTTACACGCATGTTTCCCGTGCTTAGAACTGTCCCTGTACAAGATGTCATTTCTGAAGTGAAAAAAAAGTAAGTTTAAAGTACTCATGGCTATAAAGAATAGTCATTGCTCATTAAAAATAAAAAAAAAAAAATAAAAAAAATGTATGGGGGTCCCCCCAAATTAAATTACCAGGCCCTTCAGGTCTGGAATGGATATTAAGGGGAACCCCGCCGTAAAAACCAAAAAAAAAAAATGGCGTGGGGTCCCCCCAAATATCCATACCAGGCCCTTCAGGTCTGGTGTGGATTTTAAGGGGAACTCCACCCAAAATTTAAAAAAAATGGCGTGGAGTCCCCCTAAAAATCCACACCAGACCCTTATCCGAGCACGTTAACCTGGCCGGCCGCAGAAAAGAGGGGGGGGGCAGAGTGCGGCCCCCCCCTCTCCTGAACCGCACCAGGCCACATGCCCTCAACATGGGGAGGATGTCCCCATGTTGATGGGGACAAGGGCCTCATCCCCACAACCCTTGCCCGGTGGTTGTGGGGGTCTGCGGGCGGGGGGCTTATCAGAATCTTCTCCCATCTTCTTCTCTGTCCGTCGACCTTCTCGTCCCGCATCTTCTTCATCTTCTGGGCGCTGCGCTTGAAATTGTAGATCCCGCCGTGTTCCCGCTCCTGGGACCCGCCCCCCTCTGACGCCACAGGTTAACTCATATGAAAGTCCGCGTGTGGCATATGTGCGTCAGAGGGGGGCGGGGTCACATGAGTGTGACACGGCGGGAACTTCAATTGGAAGCTGCGGCAGCTTCCTCCCCGCCGTTTGACGCTCTGTGACCCCGCCCCCCTCTGACGCACATGACCTTCTAAGGAGTTTACTTGTGGCGTCAGAGGGGGGCGGGTCCCAGGAGCGGAACACGGCGGCCAATTCAAATTCAAGCGCTGGGTCCGGGGAAGAAAAAGATGTGGACGAGAAGGCTGGCGGACGGACGGAGAAGAAGATGGGAGAAGACAGCGGTCAAGATGTGGACGAGAAGGCTGAAGGACGGACGGAGAAGATAGAAGAAGACGTCGGGCAAGATGTAGACGAGAATGAAGGACGGACACAAAGGGGGTAGGGAAAGTGCTGCTCACCCCTGTAAAGGTAATGAAAAAAGGAAGGGTTCCCCAGTGGGGTTTTTAGGCAGCAAAAATTATATAAACAATTACAAAGACGTACCAATTTGTTGTAAAAAAGTAAAACAATGTATTTAATAAGTACAAAGTCGTAAAATAATGAACTCTGGTACAGTTTATGCTGAGGACACATACATATGAGAATATAGCACCAAAATTACATGACACTGATCAACATGAATGGCTGATCTTCAGGTCAATTTGTTCCTGACGCGTTTCGACCCCCACATATGGGTCTTCTTCAGAGGAAAGGGTTTATGATGCAAACTATAACAGAGAGTAAATATATGGTAATAAAATACATAGATACATAGTACAATTTAGGTGAAAAATAAATTTAAAGTATATAGTTATCAACTCACAGATTGTGTTTCTCAGTTCTATTTGGACCAGAGTAAGGTTATAATCCTGAGGATCCCTAGTTACTTTTCTCCATACGGGTGGTTAGCACCCCCAAAAGGCCTCAACGATGCCCCACAAGAGTGGCCTGCAGGGACCCACAGTATAACTGGGAAAAAATCCAAAAGTCCAGTCAGAGAGTGCGGGCCGGACAGGTGGAGGGGGAGCCCAGCAAAGCAATTGCCAGAGTGATGCCTATTAAGAAATTCAAATATAAAGTAGTTTTAATACCAAAAACTATATGTTTAAAGTATAAAGATTGATTGACTTGTTGTACAAGTAGATGGCGTTAGACATGTACATTATGCTCATTATAATGATGCATATATAAAATGGGACTGTGATATGTCATAGGAATTTTAAATTAATATAAATATGCACAGGATATTTTAAATGTTATATGAAATCATGAATTAAGATTAATAACAATATCAAAATTATATAGAATTGTGAATTCAAAGAGAATTATATGTATAACAGGGCGATAAAGATTACAATATAGGGCTAATAGTGGGTTGAGGTGCCAAAAAATATATGATAATTATAATTAAATAGTGAAAGATATATATAATTAGTATAATATAATAAATATATATAGTTAATTAGTTGAATAAAAAAAAAAAAAAATAATAATAGTGTGTAATGGATGGGTGTGAGTAAGCATGTGCTAAAATAATTAAATTCATGTGAGAATAATTGTATATAATGTGATAAAATAGTAAGGATATTGGGATAAGTGCCAATGGGGTGAATAATGTTAAAAAAGAAAATGTAAAGGATAGTAAAAAATACCTTATTAAATGTTTAGAATATGAGTATGGAAGCGATCTCCAGAGAGAGCAAGAAAAAGCGTATCTGGAGGGGAAATATTATTATTGATTAGATTTAGTAGGCATAGGAAAGATAACTTTGTGCAGGATTTGAAAATGCAGCCTTACCCTATGTGTGGTGTGTCCAGCATAGTATGAAGATAGGATCACAGGCAGGTGTCAGGTATACACCCAGTCTATTTAAATATGTGCATGTCAGGTGTCAAGGATTTGGCAATCACTAATTGGCAAATGAATGCCTTGCTTGGGACATCCCCTCCCACATCTAGAAGTCCGCCCCCCCTATCCCAGCTGGAGCAAGGAATTAAGGTCAGATGACCCTCCCAGCTGTGGGTTCCTCAGCGTCAGTGAGGAAGAAAAAAAAGAAAAAAAAGAAAAAAACAAAACAAAAAAACAAAACAAAAAAAAAAAAAACCCAGCCCTCTGCTGCGGTCGCGAGTGCCGCGGCAGCGTCACAAGCGTGCGCAATGCGCATGCACGCGCGGGACGCCCACGGCGCCAGGGAACTTCACTGACGCCGTCAGTGGGGAGGAAACACCTCCACAGTGGTGAGAGTGTCGCCATCTTGTGGAGAGTAAAGAGAACACAGAGCCCTGAGTCTCCCCCTCCCCATTGAGAGGCCATAGAGGGAGCATGATAAAGAGGTACCTAGCGGGGAAGCGCCACCCAGCGGAGCTGTAACAAGGTCCTACAGGATAAAAGGATTAAACAAAAGATAAATAATAAAAAATAAAAAAAATTGGTATAAATAAAGGTGGAATATTAGTAATGCTAGAAATGGGCATGTATATGCCCATTAGAGCAAAAAGTGTATATATAATTGTTTATAACCAAGCAAACAATTGATAACAATAAATACCAAAAGGTATATATGGAACCCATGTTGGATATATGGTTATAGAGATTTCATGAGTATTTGGCAGTGCAGCAGTGGGTAGATACGCAATATGCTTAAATATTTTGTTACGGGCATTTGTCAAACCCGCATGAACAAAAACAAGCAAATGCTGAGTACAGCCGCACAGTGCCAATGCTCAAATATTATACTTTCCTATGTCCATAGGGGGGATAGAATAGGTGTTTAGCCACCGGAAAATTATGTAAATGAAGGACGGACACAAAGGGGGTAGGGAAAGTGCTGCTCACCCCTGTAAAGGTAATGAAAAAAGGAAGGGTTCCCCAGTGGGGTTTTTAGGCAGCAAAAATTATATAAACAATTACAAAGACGTACCAATTTGTTGTAAAAAAGTAAAACAATATACATGCCCATTTCTAGCATTACTAATATTCCACCTTTATTTATACCAATTATTTTTTTTTTTTTTATTATTTATCTTTTGTTTAATCCTTTTATCCTGTAGGACCTTGTTACAGCTCCGCTGGGTGGCGCTTCCCCGCTAGGTACCTCTTTATCATGCTCCCTCTATGGCCTCTCAGTGGGGAGGGGGAGACTCAGGGCTCTGTGTTCTCTTTACTCTCCACAAGATGGCGACACTCTCGCCACTGTGGAGGTGTTTCCTCCCCACTGACGGCGTCAGTGAAGTTCCCTGGCGCCGTGGGCGTCCCACGCGTGCATGCGCATTGCGCGCGCTTGTGACGCTGCCGCGGCACTTAGGGTTGCCACCTCATCCCTTTAAAAAGGAACACATACTAATTACACAGGTTCTGTGGCTAATTAAGGAGGTAATTAGACTAATTTGGTGCCTTTCCTGCATTAAATTAACCTCAGAACCTGTGTAATTCATATGTGTTCCTTTTTAAAGGGATGAGGTGGCAACTCTAGCGGCACTCGCGACCGCAGCAGAGGGCTGGGTTTTTTTTTTTTTCTTTTTTTTTTTTTTTCTTCCTCACTGACGCTGAGGAACCCACAGCTGGGAGGGTCATCTGACCTTAATTCCTTGCTCCAGCTGGGATAGGGGGGGGCGGACTTCTAGATGTGGGAGGGGATGTCCCAAGCAAGGCATTCATTTGCCAATTAGTGATTGCCAAATCCTTGACACCTGACATGCACATATTTAAATAGACTGGGTGTATACCTGACACCTGCCTGTGATCCTATCTTCATACTATGCTGGACACACCACACATAGGGTAAGGCTGCATTTTCAAATCCTGCACAAAGTTATCCTTCCTATGCCTACTAAATCTAATCAATAATAATATTTCCCCTCCAGATACGCTTTTTCTTGCTCTCTCTGGAGATCGCTTCCATACTCATATTCTAAACATTTAATAAGGTATTTTTTACTATCCTTTACATTGTCTTTTTTTAACATTATTCACCCCATTGGCACTAATCCCAATATCCTTACTATTTTATCACATTATATACAATTATTCTCACATGAATTTAATTATTTTAGCACATGCTTACTCACACCCATCCATTACACACTATTATTATTTATTTAATTATTTTTTTTATTCAACTAATTAACTATATATATTTATTATATTATACTAATTATATATATCTTTCACTATTTAATTATAATTATCATATATTTTTTGGCACCTCAACCCACTATTAGCCCTATATTGTAATCTTTATCGCCCTGTTATACATATAATTCTCTTTGAATTCACAATTCTATATAATTTTGATATTGTTATTAATCTTAATTCATGATTTCATATAACATTTAAAATATCCTGTGCATATTTATATTAATTTAAAATTCCTATGACATATCACAGTCCCATTTTATATATGCATCATTATAATGAGCATAATGTACATGTCTAACGCCATCTACTTGTACAACAAGTCAATCAATCTTTATACTTTAAACATATAGTTTTTGGTATTAAAACTACTTTATATTTGAATTTCTTAATAGGCATCACTCTGGCAATTGCTTTGCTGGGCTCCCCCTCCACCTGTCCGGCCCACACTCTCTGACTGGACTTTTGGATTTTTTCCCAGTTATACTGTGGGTCCCTGCAGGCCACTCTTGTGGGGCATCGTTGAGGCCTTTTGGGGGTGCTAACCACCCGTATGGAGAAAAGTAACTAGGGATCCTCAGGATTATAACCTTACTCTGGTCCAAATAGAACTGAGAAACACAATCTGTGAGTTGTTAACTATATACTTTAAATTTATTTTTCACCTAAATTGTACTATGTATCTATGTATTTTATTACCATATATTTACTCTCTGTTATAGTTTGCATCATAAACCCTTTCCTCCGAAGAAGACCCATATGTGGGGGTCGAAACGCGTCAGGAACAAATTGACCTGAAGATCAGCCATCATGTTGATCAGTGTCATGTAATTTTGGTGCAATATTCTCATATGTATGTGTCCTCGGCATAAACTGTACCAGAGTTCATTATTTTACGACTTTGTACTTATTAAATACATTGTTTTACTTTTTTTACAACAAATTGGTACGTCTTTGTAATTGTTTATATAATTTTTGCTGCCTAAAAACCCCACTGGGGAACCCTTCCTTTTTTCATTACCTTTACAGGGGTGAGCAGCACTTTCCCTACCCCCTTTGTGTCCGTCCTTCATTTACATAATTTTCCGGTGGCTAAACACCTATTCTATCCCCCCTATGGACATAGGAAAGTATAATATTTGAGCATTGGCACTGTGCGGCTGTACTCAGTATTTGCTTGTTTTTGTTCATGCGGGTTTGACAAATGCCCGTAACAAAATATTTAAGCATATTGCGTATCTACCCACTGCTGCACTGCCAAATACTCATGAAATCTCTATAACCATATGTTATATCCTCTGTGTTGAGAGGGAGACAAGACTCTGGTCTGGTACAATGGATGTTTATTCAGTACATGCTGTACACTGGAACATGCATCTCAGGACATTACATATCTGTCTGCTTCCTACATGTGGTCTCTCTAAGATGGCTACTATACCCCTTGACCCTTGTCATCACTGCTGGGTGGAGCCAGCCTTAAAGTGCCAGTACATGTGAAACCCTTCAGGTATAACACCTTCCATCCATCCCAAAAAAAAAAAAAAAAAAAAAAAAAACACAACAAAAACACAACAAAACAATAACAGGCACAAAACATTAACTGATAGCTGTCCAATAACAGTCCTCCAAACACAGGAGAATTATGGGACTTCAAGCTTCCAGGAACCGTTGCGGGGTTAATATGTCATCGGATCACTTCCGTCGGCCCCGTCGAAAGTCTCGTAACCGCTCTTGCAACTGAAACCGGTCAGGAGGGCGACAGTGTCGTTGAGGCCGGGCATCCAGCGATTCGGGACCGGAGGAAACAGGGCTGGCCGGAATGGGTACCGGCGGGGCCAAGAAGGGATCCCCCAGCTCAGAGGGTAAACAGACCTCCGGACCAGAGCTGGAGGGCTCTGTTGGAGACGAGTTCAAAAGTTCAGAGTCCCCCCAATCATCAGTCTCTGTGCATCCTGATTCGCTGGGAGCAGATCCTTGAGACACTGGTGGTTCAGCTGGCATCAGGGATTCGGGCAGTTGAGAACGAGGACGCAGTTGGTCCGCATGACGTCTGCAAATGGAACCATCTTCCAGGCGGACCTTGTACATCTTGGGTCCCAAAGTCTCTGCAATGACAGCAGGAAGCCAACGGGTGTTGGAAGCCCCATAAGATCGGGCCCATACCTTTTGTTGGGCTGTGAATCGGGGGAGCTCGTTGTGTTTGACCATTTTGTCTTGGGACTGTAGTACATGTTCCTGGACTGTTTGAGGGCGGAGCATATCCAAAACAGTCCATGGCTGCCGCCCCAGAAGGAGTTCTGCTGGAGTTTTCCCAGTGGTTGCATGTGGTGTGTTTCTGTAAGCAGAAAGGAAGGAGTCCAGCTGCTGGGGTGACAGGGACTGTTGTTTACTTGCAGCCACTGTAGCTTTGAAATAGCGTTTAAAAGTCTGCACAAAGCGCTCTGCTTGACCATTTGTAGCCGGGTGGTAAGGTGCGGTCAACTTGTGCTTGATGTTGTGGGCAGTCAGGAAATGCTGAAACTCCTGACTGGTGAATTGTGCACCGTTGTCTGTGACGATTTCTCTGGGGTATCCAAACGTAGCAGCGAGATGTAACAGTATGGACACCGTTGCCTTAGTCGTTGGCTGAGTAACAGGAATGACCTCAGGCCACTTTGAATGGGCGTCCACTATGATCAAGAAGGTGTGTCCTCTGATCGGGCCAGCAAAGTCCAAGTGTAGGCGAAACCAAGGAACCGTGGGCCAAGTCCAGGGCTGGACGCACCCTCGAGGAGGGTCTCTTGCCGTTTGTGCACATCCAGCACAAGCATTCACATATGTTGTGATATCTGAGTCTAGGTTTGGCCACCACACATAGCCTCTGGCCTTTTGTTTCATACGTGTGCTCCCGGGATGACCAGTATGTAGCAAGTCCAGAATGTGTCTCCGGAGGGTCTGTGGAATGATCACTCGGTCTCCCCATAAAACACAGTTGCCAGCCACAGTTAATTCCATACGCCTACGGAAATAAGGTTCATACTCCTGTGTGACAGTTGCAGGCCAACCGGAACGTACCCAGGAGAGTATGGTTTTCAGAAAGGTATCCTTGGTTGTATGGGCTGCTATCTCCCCAGAAGACAAGAAGGACAGGCTGGTGTAACGACAACTCTTGACCGGTGGAGAAGAGTCCATGGACCTCCCTGTCAGTCGGGACATAGCGTCCGCATTAGCATTGGCATCATGACCACGATACTGAATTTTGTAGCTGTATGCCCCCAAGAATAGGGCATAGCGTTGGAGGCGGGCCGCAGTAGTCTGGGAGATGCCTTTGTCAGGGCTAAAGATCTGAAGGAGTGGTTTATGGTCCGTCAGTATGGTGAATTCCCTACCATACAGGTAAAGATGAAACTTCTTAATTGCCCATATCAGCGCAAGAGCCTCTTTGTCAATGTGTGAGTAATTGCTTTCTGCTTTTGTCAAAGACCTGGAGGCAAATGCCACTGGTTTTTCTGACCCATCTGGTAAGATGTGAGATAGTACCGCCCCCAGACCATAGGGTGAGGCATCACAAGCCAAGGTGAGAGGCTTCTGGAGGTCATAGTGCACGAGCATGCGTGACGCCAACAGCTTCCGCTTAGAAACTTCAAAAGCACGTTGGCATGCAGCCGACCAGTCCCATCTGGAGTGTTTCTCCAAAAGCTTGTTCAACGGAAACAAGGTGTGTGCCAGATCTGGCAGGAATTTGTGGTAATAGTTCAGCAAGCCAAGGTATGATCGCAGCTGCTGGACGTTGGTTGGGGCTGGAGCTTTGACTAAAGCATCAACCTTGGCTTCCGTGGTGTGTATACCTTCTGCATCCACAAGGTGGCCACAAAACTCCAATTTAGGCACCATGAATTGGCATTTTGCTAAGTTCACTTTCAGACCCTGTTCTTGGAGTCTCGTCAACACAAGCTCCACATTCTGCTTGTGTTCCTGGTCGGTCCGACCTGTAATGAGCATGTCATCTAGCAGGCACTGAGTGAAAGGAATGTCCGCCAAAATCTCGTCCATTTTTCGTTGCCAAATGGCTGGGGCAGAGGCTACCCCAAACACCATCCGATTATATTGATACAGTCCCTTGTGGGTGTTGATGGTCAGAAACTTGCGGGAAGAAGGATGGACCTCAAACTGTAAATATGCTTGTTTGAGATCAAGCTTGGTGAACTTTTGACCTCCTGCAAGAGAGGCAAAAATGTCATCTACTCTGGGTAGGGGATACTGGTCTATTTCCAGTTGAGAGTTCAGTGCCATGCGGAAATCGCCACAAATGCGCAAGTCCCCATTCGATTTCTTTACCGGTACAACTGGTGATGCCCACTCGCTGTGCTCTACCTTTGAGATGACACCTTGTTCCTCCAGCCGACTTAGTTCTGCTTCCACACCTGCTCGGAGTGCAAAAGGTACTGTCCGAGCTTTGAAGAACTTAGGCTGAGCGTTGGGTTTCAGCTTGAGTCTCACACAGTCATGCTTTATTTTTCCCAACTGGTCATCAAAAATCTTTGGGAACCGCTGCTTCAGGGACACCACCCATCCCTCATTATCTCCTAATGGAATGGTAACGGTGTTACAGGGACTTATGGCGATGTCTGGCATACCAAAGTGAGCAATCCAGTCTCTCCCGAATAGAGGGGGTCCCCCATTTTCTAGGATATATAATGGCAGTCTCTTTGTCTGACCCTTGTACAATACTTTTACTTTTGCGTAACCCAGTGGGTGGAGTATCTGCTTTGAGTATGTCTGCAGTTTGATTGGTGTTGGGCGGACAGTTTTTCGGGTCTGAAGTTGTCTCCATTGTTTCTGGGTGATAACTGAAACTGCTGCTCCTGTGTCTACATCCATCCTGAGATTCTTTCCCTCAACGGTTACATCTATAGTCATTGCGGAGGGTGCTGAATGCATATGATGTATGTCTAACCTGTGGAGCACAGCCTCATCCTCTGACTCAGATGATGATGTATATCTTCCCACCATATATGTCTTAGTCTTGGGGTTCAGAGGTTGTTTATCTCGCACCTTCTTGCTACGGCAAACTCGTTTCAGATGGCCGGTCCTACCGCAATTATGACAGGTCTGATCCTTAAACCGGCAGACTTTGTAATCATGGTCTGTATTCCCACAACGGTAGCAAGCTGACTCCCGGCTTGGTGGGGGTCTGTATTTCCAGTTTGCAGCAGTTGGTTTGACTGCTGTTCTGAAAACTTCCTGCTTCACCTCTTCCCTTCTGCTCTGGGGGTTCAATTCCTCTGTATCTTTCACAGCCATTTCCATCACTGAAGCTATCTCAATTGCCTTTGTAAGGGTAAGGTCTTTCTCTGTTAACAGTCTCTTTTGTGTTGACTCACAATTCAGTCCCATGACAAACTTATCTCTCAGTGCAGTAGGTAGGTAGTCCCCAAAAGAACAGGTCGAGGCTAGTCTGCGAAGGGCGAGCACATAAACTTTAATCTCTTCACCTGTCTGTTGCTGCCTCTGATAGAAGCGAAATCTTTCTGCAATCTCTAATGGTTTAGGCTGGAAGTGATCCTCTAGCAGTGTCAGCAGCTCTGCCAATGTCTTAGCTGCAGGTTTTACAGGGGAAAGCAGATCTCTAAGAGTGTCATATGTCTTGGCCCCAACCACTGTCAGAAACACTGCTACTTGCCTGTTGTCTGGGATGTCATTTGCACTGAAATACTGTTCCAGTCTCTCAACCCAGGAACTCCAGGATGTCTGTTCTCCAAACTCACTTAATGTCCCGATTAATGACATTTTCCTGCTGGGATCTGTGATTGCTTTTATCCAGGTGACAATCCACAATGTCTTTGTCTCTCTCTCAGACTGATAGACACTTTGTAAATCCCATTCTCGTCGCCACTGTTATATCCTCTGTGTTGAGAGGGAGACAAGACTCTGGTCTGGTACAATGGATGTTTATTCAGTACATGCTGTACACTGGAACATGCATCTCAGGACATTACATATCTGTCTGCTTCCTACATGTGGTCTCTCTAAGATGGCTACTATACCCCTTGACCCTTGTCATCACTGCTGGGTGGAGCCAGCCTTAAAGTGCCAGTACATGTGAAACCCTTCAGGTATAACACCATATATCCAACATGGGTTCCATATATACCTTTTGGTATTTATTGTTGTCAATTGTTTGCTTGGTTATAAACAATTATATATACACTTTCTCGAGTCGTCTTCCAGGACGGCACCTTGAGAGTAGACTGGCTCCACCTGACAGGAAACACAATCAAAAAGAGGTTTAAAAACCCCGCCCCTCCCCGTGCACCTCAGTTCATGATTGTGTTTCCCCCAGCGAAACGTTTTTTTGTTTTTCCAAAAAGACCTAAGGCCTGGGGCTGGTGGTCCCCCTCCTGGAAGGTGAGCCATGGGTCCTGGGAGGCCTTGAGCTCAGTGAGGCCATTGCCTGTCCAGAGGGTCTCCCTGTATTGAGGGGGGGGGGGGGCGGAAGGAAAAACCATGTTGGAAACCCCCCCCCCGGCTAGGTGTATCTGGGATAGTGGCTACCTCAGAACACCTAGGTGGCTGGAATCCCTCTCTCCCAAGCGTCTTCCTACCTGCTGGGCCGGGTAAAGGTGCATCTCCGCACTGTGGACTCGGCTGCTGTTCTCCCAGGCTCGTTTCTCGGTGGAGCCAGCATTCGACGCTGCGTCGATGGCGGCGCATGGTGATGACGTTCTTCCGGTTCCGGTCTTCACCAAAATGGCGGCCGCCATCGGCGTTAGCTCACACACGGAGCGCAGCAGGGGAGAGAGTGGCGCCCGATTCGACGGTGCCATGGAGCGTGAGGACCGCCCGGCACTAACCGCTGCTGCAGAGGAAGCCACCAGGGGTGAGTCTACCTCATTGGGGCACTTGGACTGGGTCCTTATTCCCCACACACCCCCCTTCCCTTCCCCTACTCCCTTTTTGTATTAAAGCCTCTGTCTTTTACTTTCAGGGGAAGAGGTTACTGCCCAGGGGGAGGCTTCTAGTGTTTCTGCTAAACATACATCTAAAGCTAAAATATGTGGGAATTGTAGCATTAAGCTAGCCACTGACTATTCCAAGCTTTTGTGTGCTAAGTGCATTCAAAAACTTACAGGGAAGGAAACTTTGCTAATAATGAAAGAATTCCTGACGGTTCAGTCAGAGATGCTTTCCACGTTAAAGGAGTTTAAGGAAGTCTTAAAACCCAAAGGACCTGATCCCCTAGCAGCTGGACCCTCCTCACAGGAAAGCTTATCCACCTCGGCTCCAAAATTATTGAGGGCTAGGGACGTTCCTCTGTCAGACTCTGAGGATTCAGAGGCTCAGGAAGAAGGTCTCATTGATAGCCAGACAGATGAGGAGGATGAAGATGCTAGATCAGGCAAATTCATTTTTTCAGCAGATAACATGGGTGGTTTACTGGCAGCTATCTATACCTCTGAGGGGATTCAGCAGCCGACCGAACTAGTGTCAGCACAGGATAAGATGTACCAGGGTTTAGCTAAACCCCAGCCAAAGGTTATCCCAGTTCACCAATCTCTTCAGGACTTAGTTCTAAGAGAGTGGGCAGAACCTGAAAAGAAGTTACTTAGGTACAAAACCTGGAAAAGGCGCTGTCCCTTTAAGGAGGAACTAGAAAACAAATTTTTCAAAGTCCCTAAACTGGACGCTTCCCTAGCTCAACTGTCCAGACAGTCTGACCTTTCCTTTGAGGATGCTGGGAATTTAAAAGATTCACTAGACAGACGGGCAGAGACCTCCCTTCGCAGGGCCTGGGAGGCTAATGCGGCAGCCCTTGGGCCCGCCCTGGCCTCATCCTGCATTGCCAGGAATACGGATACCTGGCTATCCAGGATGTTGGAACATATCCCACAGACTCCAAAGTTTAAAGATATCCGAGATTCCCTTAGAGTCATAGGTAGCGCTGTCGCCTATCTAGCAGACGCATCAATCGAGTCCGCTCGAGCCTCTGCTAAAACGGGCGCTCTTATTAACGCCTCAAGAAGGGCTCTATGGCTCAAAACATGGGAAGGAGATTTGGCCTCCAAATCCCGTCTCTGTGCCCTACCCTTTGAGGGATCCCTCCTCTTTGGGACAGGTTTAGACCAGGCTCTAACTAGGGCCTCAGAAAAGGGGTAAACGGTTCCCTCCCAAACCTAAACAAAATAGGAGGAGATTTTTTCGAGGCCCCCAGAATAAAAATCGACCTTCAGACCGAAGAGCGGCCTTTAATAAGAGGTGGATCACAGGAAAGGATAAACCAAAAGGGGGAATCCTTTTCCCTGATCCTAAACCCGCTGGGAAAGACTCCAAGTGACTCGAGAGTCGGGGGAAGGCTCTCCCGATTTCTTCCAGCTTGGGAAAGCATAACACGGAGTCCTCATATTTTGCAGATAGTGAAGGAAGGCTACAGATTGGAATTCCGCCATCTTCCCCCACCAATTTTCCTCCTCACTCATTTACCCCAAAATCCTCTCAAAGCGGCAAGCCTTCTAGGGAATGTGTCAGACCTAGCACAACAGGGGGTCATAGTCCCAGTTCCGGTAGACCAACAGGGTCAGGGGGTGTACTCTCACATCTTCGTAGTACCAAAACCCTCGGGAAAATTCCGTCTAATCATCAACTTAAAACCCCTGAATACTTATCTCCTCTACAAGAGGTTCCGCATGGAGAACATTTACAGTGTCAAAGGACTTCTGTTAGAAGGGGTATTTATGATAACCATAGACCTGAAGGACGCCTACCTCCATGTCCCCATTTACCAGGACCATCAAAGATTCCTGAGATTCGCCATTGTTTCCCCTCAGGGGATCCAACACTGGCAATTCACCGCTTTCCCCTTTGGGCTTGCCTCCAGCCCAAGAGTTTTCACAAAGGTGCTAGCAGAGGTGGTCGCCTTTTTACATCTGAAAGGCATCTCCCTTGTTCCCTACCTCGACGATCTGCTGCTGTTCAATCCCAGTCGGGCACTTCTTCTCACGGACCTGACCACCGTCCTGACTACACTGGAATCCTTAGGATGGATTATAAACATAGAAAAATCTTCTCTCCTCCCAGAACAGAGAAAGATCTATCTGGGATTCTTAATAGATTCCTTAGAGAAAAAACTTCTCCTACCAGTAGACAAGGTCCAGAGACTCATCTCAGTGGTCAGGTCTGTCAGGGGAACAGCAGATATTTCACTCAGGGAGATCATGAGGTTGTTGGGACTTATGACCTCATGCATCCCAGCAGTTCCGTGGGCCCAGCTCCACTACAGGCCTTCCTCCTCTCCTCCTGGGACGGGAAGGAAACATCCCTAGACTCCAGGGTCTCCATTCCAGAGTCGGTAAAGAACACTCTAAAGTGGTGGCTCATTCCTCGGAACTTGGAAAGAGGCCTTCAGTGGAACCAGTCAAACCCCCTCAGGATAACCACGGATGCCAGCTCCTGGGGATGGGGAGCCCACATGGCGGGCCTACAGGCCCAGGGTTCCTGGGATCGACACCAAAGGGAGTCGTCTTACAACTTCCGAGAATTATCAGCGGTCGGAAGAGCCTTGGAAGCGTTCGAGGAGAGAATCCTGAACCAGGAAATACAAATTCTCTCCGACAACGCGACCACGGTGGCGTTCCTGAACCATCAGGGAGGCACCAGGTCCCGTTCACTCCTAAGGTTGTCCCTAGAAATTCTAGGCTGGGCAGAACAGAGGGTCCACTCCCTGTCAGCAGTTCACATCAGGGGAGTCCTAAACCTAGAAGCGGACTTTCTAAGCCGCCAACCCATTCTCCAGGGAGAGTGGGAACTAAGTCAGGAGGTCTTCGATTGGGTATGTTATCATTTCGGCATCCCAGAAATAGACCTCTTTGCTCACAGGAGGAACAAGAAGATAGAAAGGTTCTTCTCCCTCTCCCGGGATCAGGGGTCGGAAGGTGTGGACGCGTTGGCCCAGGCCTGGACATTTTACCTAGCCTATGCCTTCCCTCCTCTGAATCTGATCCCGAGGGTATTGCAAAAACTGAGTCATTCACAAGGGAAGCTGATCCTGATCGCTCCCTGGTGGCCCAAAAGATCTTGGTTTCCAATGTTAGAACAGTGGTCAGTCCTTCCTCCCCTCCCTCTCCCGGTCCGGGTGGACCTTCTGCGGCAGGGGCCGATCTTTCATCCAGAGCCAGGCTTTTTCAGTCTGACGGCCTGGTACTTGAGAGGTGAAACCTGCAGCGGAAGGGTTGCTCAGAGAAGGTAATAGATACCCTCTTAGCGAGTCGTAAGGAAGTTACCAGGAAGATCTATGCCAAGACCTGGGGAGTGTTTTCACGCTGGTGCGCGGCAAGACAAGCTCCACTACCCGAAATATCAGTTATCTTGGAGTTCCTTCAGGAAGGGGTAGATCTAGGTTGCCGCCTTGTCCTACTTTTTAGACAAGAGGCTGGCTCTGGATCCTCTTATTAAGAGGTTCCTGACGGCCAGGGATAGGTTGTCACCTATACAGATATCCAGAGTTCCCCCTTGGGACCTCTCCCTGGTGTTAGATCAGCTATCCAAACCTCCGTTTGAACCGATAGACAGCATCCCGGTTAGGCTGTTGGTATTTAAATTCTCCTTTCTTTTGGCCATCACCACGGCCAAAAGAATAGGAGACATGCAAGCGCTCTCAATCAAAGAGCCTTATTTTCGTTTATTTGAAGACAGGGTAGTCCTAAGTCAGGATCCCCTGTACCTACCTAAGGTGGCAACGAAGTTCCATAGGTCACAAGAAATTATACTTCCTTTTTTTTGCGCAAACCCACAGAATGAAAGAGAACGAACCTTTCATTGTTTGGATGTAAGACGCGGTTTGTTAATTTATTTAGAAAGGGTGAGCGAGTTCAGACGCTCATCACACTTGCTAATCAACTTTTCAGGACAGAAAAAGGGTTGTCAAGCATCTAGAGCCTCCATATCTAGATGGATAAGACAGGCAATTTCAGTAGCATACAGTAAGGCTGGCAAAACAGTACCTAAAGTCAAGGCACATTCCACGAGATCTATAGCAACCTCCTGGGCAGAGAGAGCAGGAGTTTCAGTGGAACAAATCTGTAGATCAGCAACGTGGTCAAGCCAGAATACCTTTCTAAAACACTACCGAGTGGAACTCCTGTCACCCCAAGACTTGACGTTTGGCAGAAGAGTCCTGCAGGCAGTGGTCCCGCCCTAAGGTAGGCCTGAGGGTTACTTGCTTATCTCTCAAGGTGCCGTCCTGGAAGACAACTCGAGAAAATACCAGTTACTCACCGGTAGCTGTTTTTCTATGAGTCTTACAGGACGGCAGGCCTATTTCCCACCCTGATGACTTTGTATGGTTTGTATTTTCATATACTGGTTCCCGTGCTCTTATGGTGGTTACTTTATCACGAACTGAGGTGCACGGGGAGGGGCGGGGTTTTTAAACCTCTTTTTGATTGTGTTTCCTGTCAGGTGGAGCCAGTCTACTCTCAAGGTGCCGTCCTGTAAGACTCATAGAAAAACAGCTACCGGTGAGTAACTGGTATTTTTTGCTCTAATGGGCATATACATGCCCATTTCTAGCATTACTAATATTCCACCTTTATTTATACCAATTTTTTTTTTTTTTTATTATTTATCTTTTGTTTAATCCTTTTATCCTGTAGGACCTTGTTACAGCTCCGCTGGGTGGCGCTTCCCCGCTAGGTACCTCTTTATCATGCTCCCTCTATGGCCTCTCAATGGGGAGGGGGAGACTCAGGGCTCTGTGTTCTCTTTACTCTCCACAAGATGGCGACACTCTCGCCACTGTGGAGGTGTTTCCTCCCCACTGACGGCGTCAGTGAAGTTCCCTGGCGCCGTGGGCATGTGCATTGCGCGCGCTTGTGACGCTGCCGCGGCACTCGCGACCGCAGCAGAGGGCTGTTTTTTTTTTTTTTTTTTTTCTTCCTCACTGACGCTGAGGAACCCACAGCTGGGAGGGTCATCTGACCTTAATTCCTTGCTCCAGCTGGGATAGGGGGGGCGGACTTCTAGATGTGGGAGGGGATGTCCCAAGCAAGGCATTCATTTGCCAATTAGTGATTGCCAAATCCTTGACACCTGACATGCACATATTTAAATAGACTGGGTGTATACCTGACACCTGCCTGTGATCCTATCTTCATACTATGCTGGACACACCACACATAGGGTAAGGCTGCATTTTCAAATCCTGCACAAAGTTATCTTTCCTATGCCTACTAAATCTAATCAATAATAATATTTCCCCTCCAGATACGCTTTTTCTTGCTCTCTCTGGAGATCGCTTCCATACTCATATTCTAAACATTTAATAAGGTATTTTTTACTATCCTTTACATTTTCTTTTTTTAACATTATTCACCCCATTGGCACTTATCCCAATATCCTTACTATTTTATCACATTATATACAATTATTCTCACATGAATTTAATTATTTTAGCACATGCTTACTCACACCCATCCATTACACACTATTATTATTTTTTTTTTTTTTTATTCAACTAATTAACTATATATATTTATTATATTATACTAATTATATATATCTTTCACTATTTAATTATAATTATCATATATTTTTTGCCACCTCAACCCACTATTAGCCCTATATTGTAATCTTTATCGCCCTGTTATACATATAATTCTCTTTGAATTCACAATTCTATATAATTTTGATATTGTTATTAATCTTAATTCATGATTTCATATAACATTTAAAATATCCTGTGCATATTTATATTAATTTAAAATTCCTATGACATATCACAGTCCCATTTTATATATGCATCATTATAATGAGCATAATGTACATGTCTAACGCCATCTACTTGTACAACAAGTCAATCAATCTTTATACTTTAAACATATAGTTTTTGGTATTAAAACTACTTTATATTTGAATTTCTTAATAGGCATCACTCTGGCAATTGCTTTGCTGGGCTCACCCTCCACCTGTCCGGCCCGCACTCTCTGACTGGACTTTTGGATTTTTTTCCCAGTTATACTGTGGGTCCCTGCAGGCCACTCTTGTGGGGCATCGTTGAGGCCTTTTGGGGGTGCTAACCACCCGTATGGAGAAAAGTAACTAGGGATCCTCAGGATTATAACCTTACTCTGGTCCAAATAGGACTGAGAAACACAATCTGTGAGTTGATAACTATATACTTTAAATTTATTTTTCACCTAAATTGTACTATGTATCTATGTATTTTATTACCATATATTTACTCTCTGTTATAGTTTGCATCATAAACCCTTTCCTCCGAAGAAGACCCATATGTGGGGGGTCGAAACGCGTCAGGAACAAATTGACCTGAAGATCAGCCATTCATGTTGATCAGTGTCATGTAATTTTGGTGCTATATTCTCATATGTATGTGTCCTCAGCATACACTGTACCAGAGTTCATTATTTTACGACTTTGTACTTATTAAATACATTGTTTTACTTTTTTACAACAAATTGGTACGTCTTTGTAATTGTTTATATAATTTTTGCTGCCTAAAAACCCCACTGGGGAACCCTTCCTTTTTTCAGATGTAGACGAGAAGACCCAAGAAAGAAGCAGAGGAAGAAACCCGAATGGAAGAAGATAAGAAGATTTTAATAAAAGATTTGTCAAAAACCGGCTACTGTCATTTTTAACACTTTTGACATTTTTTTGGGGTGAAATGGTATAGGTACAATGTACCCCATTACCATTTCACATATGGGGGGGGCAGGATCTGGGGGTCCCCTTTGTTAAAGGGGGTCTTCCAGATTCTGATAAGCCCCCCACCCGCAGACCCCCACAACCACCGGGCAAGGGTTGTGGGGATGAGGCCCTTGTCCCCATTAACATGGGGACATCCTCCCCATGTTTAGGGCCTGTGGCCTGGTGCGGTTCAGGAGAGGGGGGGCGCACTCTGTCCCCCCCTCTTTTCTGCGGCCGGCCAGGTCAACGTGCTCGGATAAGGGTCTGGTGTGGATTTTTAGGGGGACTCCACGCCATTTTTTTAAAATTTGGGGTGGAGTTCCCCTTAAAATCCATACCAGACCTGAAGGGCCTGGTATGGATATTTGCCGGGAACCGCATGTCTTTTTTTTTTTTACGGCGGGGTTCCCCTTAATATCCATATCAGACCTGAAGGGCCTGGTAATTTAATTTGGGGGAACCCCTACACATTTTTTTTTTTGTTTTATGAATTAATCCTGTCAGAGCCCACAATTCATTATAGCCGCGTGTGAATTTTAAATGACTTTTTTCCTTCTGAATGTCACTTTGTGCAGGGGCAGTTCTAAGTGCGGGAAAAATGCGCTATTTCACATGCTGACATTACACCCCCCCCAGGTACGAAATTTAAAGGAATATTTCACTTTTATTGTTTCACTTTAAGAATTATTAATTTCACTGCTCCCGAAAAAACGGCCGTTTTAAAAAAAAAAAAAAACATTGATACATGTCCCCTGGGGCAGGACTGAGGTCCCCAAACACTTTTTAGGACAAAACTTGCAGATTAGCCTTTAATAATAACACCTTTGATTTCTCCCATAGACTTCTATAGGGAGATCGGCGCGGCTTTACATATTACTTTCAATGGGCCGGCTGCTACGCTGGTTCATGCGCCTAATTAAGGCTTCACCCGGAGTACTAATTAACGCATGAACCAGCGCAGCGCACAGAGCATAGTAAATCAGCCCCACTGATTTCATTTAGGGCCCCAGATGGGCCCTAAATGATGATGCAAAACTGAAAGTAGAGCAAATCAACTACATTCTACAAGGACTAGAGCTAGCCATGACGAACAACTATTTTTGGGCAAACGAACATTACTACACCCAAGTGGGCGAAGTAGCCATGGGTGCTCGCTATGCACCTAGCGTAGCCAATATTGTCCTGAACAAATGGGAATATGAGAACATTTTCCATCAGAGACACAAGGCACTCAAATTCTACAAAAGATACATAGATGACGTGGTCATCTTTTGGGAGGGCTCTGAGACAGACCTACGTCAATATGTCATCTATATGAACCAAAACAAATATGGGCTCAAATTTGCAGCTGAAATCAGCGATTCGTCAATCAACTATCTTGATCTAACCATCAGGAAAAAGGGAAATAGTCTAGAAACCCTCACATTTTTCAAGCCAACAGATCGCAACGGTTTCGTACCAACATCAAGCTGCCACCACCCACGATGGCTAGGAGCTATTCCCAAAGGCCAATATATGAGACTCAAAAGAAGCTGCACCACGGACCAAGACTATCAAACACAAGGAGAACAACTTACGGCCAAATTCATTGAAAAAGGCTATACCAAGAAAACATTAAAGAAGGTTCAAAAACAAGTCTCCCAGAAAGAAAGACAATCTCTTCTGCAAACCAAAGTAAAAAAGAAATAACATAGAGAATTGGCACTTATCTCAGGGTACCATAAACAGTATAGACAAGTCGAAAACATTTACAAAAAATACTGGTCTATTTTGTTAAAAGATCAAGATCTCCAAAGTTGCATCTCTGATTCCCCAAAATTCATATATCGGAGAGCCCCAGGTTTGAGGAATAAAGTGACATGTAACGTGCCAGATCCGCCCCAAAAAAACACTGTCATTTCTAGATGTACCAGGGTTCCATTATTGCACTAGATGCAAGGCCTGCAAAACGACACGGAAAGCCAGTGCCCCAAGGAAACGTACACAATTTCAATCGCAAGTGACAGGGGAAAATTTCAAAATTAAACCCCTCATAACATGCGACTCAGACCATGTAACTTATGTGGTTGAATGCCCTTGCCCGCTTCAATATGTGGGGAGAACGACACTTTAATTACGAACACGAATTAATGAGCACCTAGACAATATTCAAAACGATTTCCCAAACCACAGTGTGTCAAGGCACTTCACCAGTCACCACAATAGTGATTCCACATTATGTACATTCTATGGTATCGACAGGGTGTTCAAACATTGGAGGGGAACGCATATGACCCGGAGCATATCCCAAAACGAAACCATGTGGATACATAGAATGAAAACCATGCACCCCACAGGGTTGAATATTGAATTGGATCTGAATTGCTTTTTAGCAAATGATTGATGGTCATTTCTTACCAACCTATGACCTTGCAGCTCAGATCCAGTTCATATATTTACATATAATTACAAATAATGGTTGGAAACTGGGGACCCCACTAACCAATTTCCAAGTAGGGAGATTTAAATTCCACATTTGCAAGATGACCTTCTCAATGTGGATGGTTAATACAGATTAAAAACATATAAGCCAATTTTCCAATTCTGATAAGAACAATTTATTTTTGTCCACTAGATGGCAGTAATATCCCCAATGTTAATTATCTTATATAATGAATCTTTTTCTTCCTTTTTTAATTGTCCATAGACATCGTATATGGTATATATTAAACATTTTTTAAACATTGGTTTAATGAAGAGGTATACAAACTCTATATTGTGATAGATGTACAAATTATTTTACAGAATGTTGTTTTACTACAGTGGTATAATATAGCCTCAATACAATACATGTACTTTTAATACTATGTGCGATCAATAACATATAGGCTGGCCCAATCCAGAGATTGTAATATTTTAAACATTTTAAATATCCAAATGTGCGCTCGAGCACAATGGATTTGTGTAACCAATCGAGCCACTAGATGTGAGGCTTACTGCGCGCTAGTAGGAATGCATGCGTCATTAGTATACACCCACTATCAGTCCAGATTGACTCCTCTCTGCCTACATAACCCAGAATCCCCGGCGGTCAGACACGCCCCCCTGATGACGTGGTAATTCCACAAAACAATTGTCGGAGGCTAGTCTGACATTTTCACATACCAGCTGAACCCGCGCTGACACGCCGAACACTGTGCAACAATCAAACGCGCCTTCCATACGCAGTGACCCACGAGAATCAGCCGGGGTCCTGATTAGACGCATGCAGTCCTAGTGCCGGGCAGGCACCCTCCAAGTAAGGGGCCAATCAGCGTTTTTTATATGTGTTATTTTAATAAAAGTTAATGCACTTAGCTCTTTCCTGTTTTGATATTTTTTGGATGGATGTCCTGGATATTACTGGTTAAAAGATCTGCAGTCTGAACGGTTGAACAGTGTGCAGGCACTGATACCTGCTCAGCCTAATTGACCCATTTTTCACGAAAGGGGTCTGCCGCATCTGGTAAGCCTATCTCCTGACAAGATCACTTCGGGTGTAATCCTAGTGTATGGTGGTGGCTGCAGTAGCACTCAAGACCTTTTGCATGATCTACATTCTGTTGAATTGAATTCACTTATGGAAACAATCACCTATGGACTGTTTTTTCTGTTCAGTTTTGTTATCCTACTTATTTGAGTTGTCACTTATGAGACGCACTATCGTCTAGTGTTTCTTGTATTTTCACTGATTGCGATAGCGGCTTTGTTCCCTTTATTTTAGCTGCTGTATGATTTATATTGTACACGATTTATTGGAGATACATTATATATATGATTCCTATGGTCACCAGAGTGTTTAATTATTTTCTTTATTATTCTTTATAATTTTCCCATTCATACCATTGGGACCCTCGGATTGAGGGTGTCCCGATTTCAGGTATTTTCTCACTAGCGCCCTCTTCCCCACTTATCGATTCTATTGCACAATATACTGTATTTTCTTATATGTTTTGTCACAGAGGAGCAGCTTGTCACTTAAGTAATAATTATTTTTTCAATTGTGATTACATTTTCTATATACTTATTTAAGTTTGGGGCGGAAACACACCCTATTCACATATGCAATTCTGCAGTTTGAATGATACCATATTACGAATGGCGATTAGGACCCCCCTCTGTTTCTTCTTGTAGTTCGAATGAAATACATGGGGAAACAGTTTATGCTGGCACTTAAGTCCTGGGCAAAGTGCGTCTCCTGAACACAAAGTATATCGCTTTTAAGCGATAATGCAGTTTTCCACATGGACGAACGTTTGGCTGGGTGGTTCAAGCCTTTCGCATTCAAAGACAGTACAGTAAAGGACATGTTGTCAAACTATGGTGTAATGGATGCGGTTCTGTAACTCACGATTGGAAGCCGATACTCAGAGGATCCTCAGGGAGAAGCTGGAAGCCGCTGATGAGATCTTATTTTTTGTAAGGGTTTCAGGTGGAATGAGGCAGGTATCAGGATGCCGAGGCACTTGGCATACACTGAGCGACACATGGAGTTCTATCTCTGGATGTGCAGCAGTACCAAGTAAAAAAAAGTAACAAAACAAAGGAGCAAAGAAAACATTAATAAACAAGCGGACAAATAAGTCAGCAGAACGTAACTTCAGGTGGCCGCTGACTAAACTTGGGGGAAAAGTTCAGGCTCTGTAGTGAAATGAGCGGTTGACCGGACCTAGAGTGTTAGCTTGGGATATTTACGATCAGGTAGAGTCATTTCAGTTTTGGTTTGTGGTTTCCATGTTGGGGTCCCGGTTGAAAAGGATTGGGCTTCCCTGCAGATGTATGGTCAGCATGTGGGAGTTCCAGGATAATAACCCATGAGTGGAGGAGCTTCAGTCCTGCCTTGATAGTAGAGATGGTATGAGGGATGCCATTATGTGTAACCAAGATGGTGGCTGGGTGGCACCATTTATAGATAATCTTGTGGTTGGCAAAAGCCTTCGTTACCATTTTCAATTGCCTTCTCATCTGTAGTGTGTGCTGAGATAGATCAGCAAACAGTTGAATATCTGCATATGGTGCAGGGAGGTTAGTGAGTGCCCTGGAGAGGATTTGTTCCTTGGCTTGGTAAAAGTGTATACGCAGGAGCACGTCTTTAGGGACCGCTTCTTCTAAGTGGCGTGGTTTAGTGATCCTGTGAATGCGGGCTATAGTGAGCTCAATGGGGGACAACTCAGGTAGCAGGGTAGAGAACAGGGTGCTGGCATACTCGTGGAGGTCCACAGGGGGGACCGACTCTGGTATACCGCAAATTTTGCAAATTTTGTTGCGGCGTGAACGGTCCTCGAAGTCTGCTAATTTTGACTTAATCCAGTCAGTGTCCTCCTTTTGCGACATACAAGCATCTACCAGGTCGTTCACAGTGTCTGTGCATTCCTCCATTTTGTCCTCCATGTACTGCACCCTGTCCCCAAGTGCCTAATGTCAGATGTGAACTTCTGAATTAGGGATGACAGATTGGACATGAGGAAGGATTGCAAAGACATGAGCATGTCCTTCATCGTGGTGTCAAGGACAGGCTGTCCTGATGTGGGGAATGCCGCATTGGATGATTGCAGAGATGAGATTAGCATGTGCATTATGTAAGGCAGTACTGACTGCGGTCCCGGCCTGGGGGTCAGAATCCAAGCGCATCCGCGCTTTTGCAGGGCTCTGTGAGACCGGAGATAGCAGAGGAGAGATGGCGAGGGGGGAGATGATAATCCTCCGTCTGTGTCCTTCAGATCGCTGCTTGGAAGGCCGGTATATGCTGTTAATGGCCGCGTGGCGGCTCCAGTGGTGCCATCTTGACCCCTCCGATCAGGCATGAATGACAGGCCATGAGCTTTTGGAGGTTTCTCTCCTCCTTTCTCTTGCGGGACATCGCTTCTGCAGGGTCCGTGGAGCGTCAGTGAGCGACGTGGGGTCCCAATGGAGCGGGGAACCTGCCCGATTGCTGTATTTGTCCTGCTGTATTAATTTTACAGTTAGCTTAGCTTACACACAGCACCATCTGATTCATTTCAGTTTTCAAAAAAGGCTAGTTTCCGGTAGTTTTAGCAGCAATAGACTGTTTGTCAAGCAGTAATAGACTCTCTTTAACCAGCAGAGCACAACTGCCTTGCCACTGGCTAATTCCTATCAAACACTCATTAACATTTAAGAGACCACGGATGATAAATCTGTGTCAGATTAGCCTTCAACAGAATAATTTAATGAGGAAGAAATGGCCAAAATACACTAAAGATAAAGAATAAAGGCAGGGGTTTTACAACAAGAATTAAGAGACTGCAGATGACACAGCAGTGTAAAAGTGGCCATCAACAGGACAAATTTAATGAGCCTTACTTCAAAAGTAGAGTTGAGCGGACACCTGGATGTTCGGGTTCGGGTCCAAACCCGAACTTAAAAAAAAAAAGTTACTTACTAAGGAATAGTGCTGTTCCAGTGACGTAGCACAGTGTGCATCAGAGGGGGACGGGGTCACGTGACACGTGGCCCGCCTCCCCTATAAAAGAAACGTCAAGCTCCAGAGCGTCATTCGCGGAGCTGTGCTCTGAATGGATGGACCTTCTCATTGTTGGACCAATCGTGGGCGAGAACACCCATACACCCGTCGCAGGAGAACTCATCCGCCGCGGGATACAAGACAACGATGGATCAGGGAGCAGCATGGATCGTCTATTTTCACCGCTGGATTTTTATTTGGTTTAATTAATAAAGTGGAGTGAAATTTAGAGGCGCTAGCTAATAGTGTGTATACACTAAATAAATAATAAAAATATGCATAAATACCTAAATATAGATGAGTGAATATAACAATAAATGTTTGAATAAATAGTGACCATATGTAACAAAATTAACCACAATAATAGTTAAAGGTCAATTAATAATAGTGCACGATAAAAAGTGAAAAAATGTGCCAAAACTTAAAAGTAAAGTCCATATATATATAAATGATGAATCTTCAAAAACATAGACAGAAGATCTTCCACCTTCACCAAGATATAAAAAGACCACCAAAAGTGCTCATGGATGGCACCTTACCGCAAATAATGGACCACTTTAATTAAAAAGAGGTCAATTAGGCAGATTAGAGATAATATTCCAGACCCAGATCTCTGTGTCAACAGTCTTGATACAGCAACACTCCACGCCACATGAGGTATTAAAGCAAGAGAGAGAAAATCGCCATAGAATAATATTGTTTTTATTTGATAAAACAGAGAAACAAAACGCCAAATGGCCTCTTACTTGATGGGGTGCCTAGCCCCGGCACTAAGGTTGAGATCGTGGATAATATGGGGAGAATAGATGGAGTCCCGTTACCGGCATTGGAACCGTGCAAAGCCGCACTATCGTTGTTAGCGTGCGTTCCACCCTCCAGAATGAGAGAGCCAGCAGGACCAGGAAGTGGGTGGGTCGAGCGTGACCTGTAAGCCTCGACGTACGTTTCGTGATGATGTCACGTCGTCAGGAAGCATACAGCGTCGCGCTCTGGGTCTATCTTAAAAGGCCCATCAATCAACTAAAGTGGGAGGGGATCAGAGGGGCGGCAACACTCAGTCCCGGATCAAGCAACTGGACATTATACAAATCAATGCGTTTGGGTCAGCAAACAAGATATCAGCAATAAACTAAATAAAAAACAATAATAACAATAATTATCGCGATCAGGCGATACATGATAACAAGGTAGATACAATATGTAAAGTGGGATAACCGTTGTTTAGAGAAGAGAAGATATTCAATAAATTTTGGCCGATTCTACTAAAAGATGGGGATTTGGCCAAAATTTTACCGCCCAAACCTTCCTTTATTTATAGAAGGGCACCAGGGTTGCGAAATAAAATTGCAGCAAATGTACCAGACCCTCCGGAAAGACCCATGACATTTTTGGATGGTTCGGGGTTCCACTATTGCACCCGCTGCAGGTCATGCAAAACCACTAACAGACAAGGGAAAAAGAGAACAACTTTTAAATCAAATGTAACTAATAAAGAATTCACCATAGAGCCACTAATTACATGTCACTCCAGGTATGTCACATATGTCCTGGAGTGCCCTTGTAAAATGCAATATGTGGGTCGCACCACAAGGGAACTCAAGGTGCGCATAAATGAGCATGTGGCCAATATCCTTAAAGGGTATCCTAATCATAGTGTGTCCAGGCACTTTGATGAGTGCCATAATAGAGACCCAAGAAAAATGATTTTTTATGGCATTGACAGGATATCTGGTCATTGGCGGGGCACAGATATGACCAAGAAGGTCTCCCAGAATGAGACCCAGTGGCTGCATCGATTGCGTACGATGCGCCCATTGGGTTTAAACATCGAGTTAGACCTAAACTGTTTTTTAACCAATGAATAGAGTTTTTCTGATTATACAGTTAATATCTATTTTTAATTGTGAGTTTTAGCGTTTAATAAAATTTAAATTTATAATTTACGTGATGGATTCAAATATACCCTCTGATAATTTTTAAATATTTTAATATTTATTTTTAACATTTAACAATTATAATATAATATTTTTTAAGTTTAGATCTTTATTGGATTAGATTGGCAATATATTTTTTATTTTTATAATCTATATATGTCATGGGTTTATACATGGGATAGATACATTGTTAATGAGACATAGCTGATTATTATTATAGGTGCATAAGCTGCATTCTTGTGTTCTCTAGTATATGTCCAACGGTTATCCCACTTTACATATTGTATCTACCTTGTTATCATGTATCGCCTGATCGCGATAATTATTGTTATTATTGTTTTTTATTTAGTTTATTGCTGATATCTTGTTTGCTGGCCCAAACGCATTGATTTGTATAATGTCCAGTTGCTTGATCCGGGACTGAGTGTTGCCGCCCCTCTGATCCCCTCCCACTTTAGTTGATTGATGGGCCTTTTAAGATAGACACAGAGCGCGACGCTGTATGCTTCCTGACGACGTGACATCATCACGAAACGTATGTCGAGGCTTACAGGTCACGCTCGACCCACCCACTTCCTGGTCCTGCTGGCTCTCTCATTCTGGAGGGTGGAACGCACGCTAACAACGATAGTGCGGCTTTGCACGGTTCCAATGCCGGTAACGGGACTCCATCTATTCTCCCCATATTATCCACGCTCTCAACCTCAGTGCCGGGGCTAGGCACCCCATCAAGTAATAGGCCATTTGGCGTTTTGTTTCTCTGTTTTATCAAATAAAAACAATATTATTCTATGGCGATTTTCTCTCTCTTGCTTTAATACCTCATGTGGCGTGGAGTGTTGCTGTATCAAGACTGTTGAGACTGAGAGATCTGGGTCTGGAATATTATCTCTAATCTGCCTAATTGACCTCTTTTTAATTAAAGTGGTCCATTATTTGCGGTAAGGTGCCATCCATGAGCACTTTTGGTGGTCTTTTTATATCTTGGTGAAGGTGGAAGATCTTCTGTTTATGTTTTTGAAGATTCATCATTTATATATATATGGACTTTACTTTTAAGTTTTGGCACATTTTTTCACTTTTTATCGTGCACTATTATTAATTGACCTTTAACTATTATTGTGGTTAATTTTGTTACATATGGTCACTATTTATTCAAACATTTATTGTTATATTCACTCATCTATATTTAGGTATTTATGCATATTTTTATTATTTATTTAGTGTATACACACTATTAGCTAGCGCCTCTAAATTTCACTCCACTGTTCAAAATTGCATTTATGTAATTTCACAGAGAGCAGCTTGGCTATATATTTTAATTTATTTCACTCAATTTATTCATATATTGGCGCGAGATTTCATTTCCTTAATTAATAAAGTATTTTGTTCAACGGTGTGTGTGTGTATTTTTTTTTCAGACAACTATTTTCACTTCCTTCGTGAAATGGTAGGGGTACAGTGTACCCCATTACCATTTCACACAGGGGGGGGTCAGGATCTGGGGGTCCCCTTTGTTAAATGGGTCTTCCACATTCTGATAAGCATCCCGCCCGCATACCCCCACAACCACCGGGCAAGGGTTGTGGGGATGAGACCCTTGTACCCATCAACATGGGGACAAGGTGCTTTGGGGGGCACCCCAAAGCACCCTCCCAATGTTGAGGGCATGTGGCCTGGTGCGGTTCAGGAGAGGGGGGGCGCACTCTGTCCCCCCTCTTTTCTGCGGCCGGCCAGGTCAACGTGCTCGGATAAGGGGTCTGGTGTGGATTTTAGGGGGAACTCCACGCCATTTTTTTTTAAATTTGGGGTGGAGTTCCCCTTAAAACCCACACCAGACCTGAAGGGTCTGGTTATGGATATTTAGGGGGAACCGCACGTATTTTTTTTTTAAAATTGACGGCGGGGTTCCCCTTTATATCCATACCAGACCTAAAGGGTCTGGTTATTGAATTTGCGGGGACCTCCGCGCATTTTTTTTTCCCGAACTCCGAACCCGGACCCAAACTTTTTCCAATTATTCGGGTTCGGGTCCGGGTTTGGGAAAAACCCAAAGTCCGTACCGAACCCGAACTTTACAGTTCGGGTTCGCTCAACTCTATTCAAGAGTTAAGATCATGCAAAGTATACAGTAGTAAAACTGGCAAGCAGCAGTTCCGTTTTAATCATGAATAATAGACCTAACAAGTGTATGTGCCTAAATAATTTTATCTATGGTGGTAGGGGATGTGGTGAATGTAAGTTATATAATGTGAAGCTTTAGGTGCACATTGTTCTCGCAAACAAATGGCAGCTCCAAGAACATATGGTCTATAACAAGTCACTGACAGACTGAGTCTCCGGTGCTGTCAGTCCACAATAAAGTAATCTTCATAGAAATTGGGACCCAGATACAGTGGTCTATTTTATGTGAAATATAAATAAATGTGAATAATTAGTGTGGACCTGTGTGAACAGGTGTGGACCTGGTCAATCCAGTTGGCCACTTTTTTGATCAGCTCCTTGTTACACAGACGACACTCTGGATTTTTAGCTGTTATATGCGGAAAACACCATGATGAAAAGGATTTCCAACAGTTTGTTGCATCTCAGGGTACAGGAAAATAGGATTTCACGCACTGTCATGAAAGCTAAATGCTGGAAATGCTCTTTCCACCAAGGAGGCCCTGACTAGAGCCTTGGGTAATATAGTGATGGTAAGCCTCCTTTTCAGTAAAAGGACCAGGACCATGTAGGGGTACTCTAATAACTCCCTTGATGACTCCCTTCAACATCTTGTCACCATACCCCAGTGACAACCCCGGTCTGTTGGAGCAATTCTGAAACTATACTGCATAAAGCTTTAGATTCCACCTCAAAAGCACATTACTAAGCAATTAACTAATGAGATAAAAAAGTGCGGACACTGCAAACAGGCTTTCTCAATCTTTTTTGAACACTGAACCTCTGGAAATAACTTTTCCTGACGCCAACATGGCAGCATACATATGATATAGCTCTGCCCCTATATCCACCCACAGGACCTGTTTATCTCTATAAAAGTCTGACTGAGAGCTACCTTCCCCCATTTAACTCTCCATTTTGTCCTCAAAGATCAACACCTACAGACCGTTACACTAAGGATAAGCTCCGACGGACTTAGAAAAAAAAAATTCTATCATAAATTCCATCGTCTGTGTGGAACTCCGACGGAGAAAAAACACGCATGCTCAGAGTAAATTACGAGAAGAAAGCGCTCGTACAGGTAAAACTAGCGTTCGTAATGGAGATAGCACATTCATCATGCTGCAAATGATTGCATCGTTTAATGCAGTGCATTGTTTTCTTCTTTCTAATGCTACAATAAAGAAGTTGTTTTGCTGCTGATATTCACACAGAGTTCTGACAAACATATTTCTTTATTGTTTCTTGTGATCTCATGAATATTTGTATTTGATTTTAAAGCTAGATCTCCATATTTTTTTTTTTGTGATTTTAGTCAAGATCTCCTTTTATTAAATTTTTTGGGGGTTTTAATATTTTCTTGTGATCTCCATATATATATTTTTTTGTCAAGTTACCACAATAACATTATTATCTTGTATTTTTTTTTTACCTCAAGCAGGTTGGTTGGTGTCCCTTGTTAATTTGACATTGTATTTATGAAAAGTACCTGTCTACTCACAAACTGTCCTTTTTTAAGAAAAACACAAAGGCAAGTATTTTAAGTAAATAAAATATCCATTTATTCTGGGTAACAAAATAGGAAGGCAACGATGGAGAAATTGCCTAAATTTTCCAAGCCTTTGGACCCCAAGGCAGACATCAAGAGTATGGAAAATAAAATTGGTATCTTGAGGAGTCCATATAATTGGGAGCACAATCTGGTCCAAAAATCCCAGAAATCAGGAGCAGCAGCAGAAGACATATGTACCCAGGCTGTGGTACTTCAACAGACTGTGTTTTCTGTCAGACCAGTCTGAAGCCAGGCAATCACTTTCTTTTCTTCCCTGCAGCGTTCCATCCACGCCTCACTGCACGCTTCCTTGCAGGCTGTGGCTCTGAGTAGACTTGTGCCAGGAGGAGGAGGAGGAGGAGGAGGAGAAGGAGGATGGGCGAGATCACATAGATGGGTGGTCTCAGTCAGCTGGCCCCTCACAGCCTTCTGAAGGGCCTGACCAATAATCCCCTCACACAGGATGCATTGGCCCTCCTCCACTTTTGCCAGTCTAGTGGCCACATAACAGCCATAGGCCTCTTCAGCGTCTGGAGGGGGGCTCTGAGGACCTCAGTTGCCTCCCTAATGAGTCTCAGTGACTCACTTTCCTGGGCCTTTTGGTTCTAAGGCGGAGGGGAGGCACCTGTGATTGGGTGCTGCCACTGGGCCCAGCCGCCTCCTGCCTGACACTGGGCCCGGCCACCTGCTGGCTGCCACTATGCCCAGCCACCTCCTGGCTGACTCAGCTCATTGCAAATTGAATAGTAATAAATAGAAAAGACTCATTCTGACCCCAGCATTTTTTATTCTTGCCCCAATCATTTCTGGCCACTACTGTCTATTGATATGTAAAACACTTTTTGATTAATCATTAATTTGTCAATACTAACATCTAGTTCCCAAAAATAATTATAGGACAATAAATATGTATAAAAATACTATACCTGGCTCCAGATGTTCAGATCCAAATCCTCCAGGATGTCTTGGCCAGGTTGCTCCTCATCACCCTCTGCTGAGGTGGAGGGAAGGGTGGAGGGAAGGCTAGAAAGTGATTCCCTGGCTTCAAGTTGGTCGTCCAGAAAACACATTTTGTTGAAATACCACAGCCTGTGTACATAAACTTTTGCTGCTGCTACTCCTGGTTTATGGAATTTGAGGATTTTATTGTGCTCCTTTTTATACATATTCCTCAAGTTCGCAATTTTATTAACCAACATCTCCATGTCTGCCTTGGGGATCCATGTCTGGACAAATTCGAGCAATATCTCCATCGTTGCCCTCCTTACTGCTTGGTTATGATATGTATCATGCTTCAGCTCACATACATTTCTCATATCCCTGTATCTGTCTATAAAAGCTGACAGGAATTCTGGGTCCTTAAATGCCTGCATATTTTTTGCAAGATAAAACACAAGACAAAAACACTAGGTCAGCCTAAACTGTCATAATCTTATCCCAATATAGGCCTCAATCTTGAAGCAGTATAGGCCACTGATGCCCCAAGTTGAAATTTTACCTTCGTTAGGACGTTCATAACTTCCATTCCTTCTTCCTCTGCACACAGAACGTAGTTATGCGTCGCCTGACCCCTGAAGTTCATTCTAGTATATTCCCCGCCCCTTCTCTTTTGGTGCGCAGTGGGAGATGACATGGCGAAGACACAGCAGGTGCATGTTAATTATAGTAACGATGAGGAAAGCCCGGAGCCAGAAACGTCCCGTTTTGGCGGAGATGGTGGACATCTTGAGGAGGAGCGACTATGATGGGAAGCATGGGCCGTACACCAACCCTAATGTGAGAAAGGCCAAGATCATGACTAAAGTTGTGAGAAGTCTGCACAGGAATTTTGGGGTACAACGATCCAAGGATCAGCTTAGGAAACGCCGGTCAGACTTGAAACTGAGGGAGCAGGATCAATACAGGATGATCAGGAAAGTCCTTGAAAAAGTATTTCTCCCGTGTTATTATTATTTTTATTATTACTTGCATGTTGCTCCATGTGCTTTTATTGACTGGTTGGACAATTTAAAATGGCAACTTTCAGGTTAGTGGCCAAAGTAATCAGTCGTAGTAAACATTGTTTGCCCACAAAATACAATGTTTTGGGCAGCTACAAGTAAAAAACATTTGGTCAGGCCTATTTGTATAAAATTAAAAGTTTAGAACATTGTTGTATATATGTGTTTCTAACTAGAATTAAATGCAAACTTTATTCAGCGTAAAGGGGAGGACACTCAGCAGCTGTTTACATATCTGGACTCTGAAGCACTAGTGTGGGACACAGGAACAACTTTTTTAGGGTGTCTCGCACAGGTGCTCCAGTGGATACTTGGGGTGTCTCCATGTGTGAATAATGTCCAAAAAGTTATTCCATCTTTGGTAAGGGGAACAATCATGTCTTCAGCTTGGAACTCTGCCAAAACAGACAATTGTACCCCACTTCCAAGCAATGTTTCATATTCCTATTTCTGGCCTCAAATATCTGTGTGCTAAGTATACCTTTTGTTTCATTCACATAGGGGAGCAAATACTTGAAGGACACCACTCAGAGGATACCAGGAACCCCACACACCCTAAAGAACAGAGAGAACCCCAACCTCAGGATGTGGAGGAAAAAGAGGTGGAGGAAGTGGTCGAAATTGTCACCACAGCAGGTCAGTGTCTGTCGCCACAGATTTAGGTAATACAGTATATGTAGGCCTGCATATTTATAATACATGGTGTGTATTTTTTTTTTTTTAGGTGATGTGCATGTTGTTGAATAATAATCTCCTCATTTCACAAGTGCAAGTGCACAAATCCAGGACCTCATGGTGTTGAGTCGGGAAATAGACATCATAAAAAATAAAACATTTTGAACAACAAATTAAGAACATGATTGATGTGTTGGGGAGAATCTAAGGGCCAGATCCTCAAAAGGGATACGCCGGCGTATCTACTGATACGCCGTCGTATCCCTGTTTCTATCTATGGAACTGATCCACAGAATCAGTTTCACATAGATAGGGAGAAGATCCGACATGTGTAAGGGACTTACACTGTCGGATCTTAGGATGCAGTACCGCAGCCGCCGCCGGGGGCATTTCTCGTCGAAATGCCGCTTTGGGTATGCAAATTAGCACTTACGGAGATCCACAAAGCTTTTACGCTTCGTTTTTTCTCCGTAAGTATTCGTTTGCCGTCGCAATATTAGGGCTGCTTTTACAAGGCCTAAACTGTTTAGGCCTTGTAAAAGTAGACCCTTCTATCCCGCGTCGCCGTCTTTTTTTAAAAAAAAAATATTTCCCGCCGCAACTCGGATTTTTTTTTACGCCCCTCGCGATTCTCAAAACCCTGCGCAACGTAAAAACGCGCAAAGCACGTCGGGAAAATGACATCGTGAGCATGCGCAGTATGGCCGGCGCGGGAGCGTGCCTAATTTAAATGGGACTCACCCCATTAAATTAGGAACGCCTTGCGGCGGCCGGATTTAAGTTACACAGCCGAAAATTTCTAGGTAAGTGCTTTGTGGATCGGGCACTTAGGTAGAAATTTTCCGGCGGTGTAACTTAAATCCGAATATTTAAGTTACACCGGCTGGCTGTGGATCTGGCCCTAAATATCTTCAAAATGCCACCATTTAAAGTTTTTGTGGACTAATTTCCCACATTTCTGTGTATTTTTCCAAGCCAAATTTTGAAGATGCACAGTGTGTCAACATGTGCCATCTCACATCTGGGGATATCAATGTACGCATTTTGTGGGTGCAACTCAAGTAGATGAGAGGAAGGGGTTGCACCCCCAAAACACGTCCATTGATCCCCCATGATGGGAGATAGCACATGTTGACATTAGGCATGGAATCAGGAGGGAAATCCCCATTTTGCCTCCCAATTTGTGTGCATCTTCAAAATTTGGCTTGTTCAGGGGTGACATCACCCCATCTGATGAAGGCAACAGCAACACATTTTTTACATATTATAATGCCTGATATTGCCTTCAGTTGTTCAGTGTTGAACTTTGTAAGTTCCTGAGTTGTATATGTTTTATGGTTTGAAACATGCCTGTTTATGCAAAACCCCAAAAACATTTTTGTAAAACTTGGATTAAAAAATATGTTTGCATTTACCCTGAAATTTTATAATGCAGATGTGAATGTGCAGAGTAAAAATAGTTTTCTAATCAACAATGTATGGCTTCTTCTTTCAATGCTCAATACTAGAGATGGACTGGCGGTTCGCCCGGCAGTCGTTTCGCGGCAAACTTTGCTCATTCGCGGTCTACCAAACAGGCGGACATCTGGCGATATTCGCGGCGTCCGCCATTTTACATTGAGAAAAACTTTGACCCATGACACATCCATCAGGTGGTGCAGGACAGCCCATTGAGACATTTCAGCACATGGACATACCCCCTACCTTATAAATAGACCTGATCTGGTGGCCATTTTACATTCTGCTTTTTGTCAGTGTAGGGAGAGGTTGCTGTTTGGAGAAGGGACAGGCTGTATTGAATCAAATAGACATCTAAAAGGTCCACACAAGTCCTTTTAAGGACTGGTATAGGTGTACTATTAGCTGTGCAGTATATAGGGGTGTAATACACTTATATACTTTTTGTCCATGTAGGGACAGGTTGCTGTATGGAGCAGGGATAGACTGTAGTGACACAAATCGTTACCTAACAGGTCCACAAAAGTCCTTTCAAGGACTGGTATAGGTGTACTACTTGCTGTGCAGTATATAGGGGTGTAATACACTTATACACTTTTTGTCAGTGTAGGGACAGGTTGCTGTGTGCAGAGCAGGGACAGACTGTAGTGACACAAATCGTTACCCAACAGGTCCACAAAAGTCCTTTCAAGGACTGATATAGGTGTACTATTGTTTGGTGTGCAGTATATAGGGGTGTAATACACTTATAATATACTTTCGAATATAGAAAGCATATTATAGTGGATTTGCATTGTGCAACATTGTGACTGGTGGTATATTTGGGTACTGCAGAATTTTTGCCTATTTCGCTGCGTTACCTCTGCTACACACAGTGACAAAATTTGCGATAAACCAGCGGTCCCCCAAAACGACAGTTTGAAGCGGGGTGTTATCTAAAAATATATTTTCATAATACTGCATTTGGGTACTGCAGAATTTTTGTCTCTTTCGCTGTGTTACCTCTGCTACACACAGTTAGCTAGATTCAAGGACGCCGCCGCAACTTTAAGGCGGCGTAGCGTATCATATTTACGCTACGCCGCCTTAAGTTAGATAGGCAAGTACTGTATTCACAAAGTACTTGCCTCCTAACTTACGGCGGCGTAGCGTAAATGTTGCCGGCGTAAGCGCGCCTAATTCAAATTAGGCTGAGGGGGCGTGTTTTATCGTAATGGGGGGTGACCTGACGTGATTGTTTTTTACGAACGGCGCATGCGCCGTCCGTGTACATATCCCAGGGTGCATTGCGGCAAAGTACGCCGCAAGGACGTATTGGTTTCGACGTTGACGTAAATTACGTCCAGCCCTATTCACGGACGACTTATGCAAACGACATAAAATTTTCGAATTTCGACGTGGGAACGACGCCCATACTTAACATTGACTACGCCTCCTAGGGGAAGCTTTATCTTTAGGCGGCGTATCTCTTACGGAAACGGCGTATCGTAACTGCGATGGGTGCACGTACGTTCGTGAATAGGCGTATCTAATGATTTAAATATTCTATGCCGAACTCAATGGAAGCGCCACCTAGCGGCCAGCCTAAATATTGCACCCTAAGATACGACGGTGCAAGCCGTCGTATCTTAGATAGGTTTAAGTGTATCTCTGTTTGAGAATACACTTAAACTTAGGACGGCGCAGATTCCGAGTTAGGTCGGCGTATCTACTGATACGCCTGCCTAACTCTTTATGAATCTAGCGAAGTGACAAAATTTCCTCAAAAAGTTTTATAACTGGTGCGATAAACCAGTGGCCCCCCCAAAACAGCAGATTGAAGCGGCGTGTTATGTGTCTTCCACATATACTGCTCTTCTCTAGAGACTTTTGTCACAGGGTCATTTAAAAAATGACAGGCAGAGGAAGAGGCAGGCCCTTCCGCAGGGGTAGTAGGGGTAGGGCAGGACCACCAGGCCGGAGCCAAAGTGGGAAGTGGCACAATGTTCGTTCGATTCTGTCAAAGGACGCACCAGACTTGGTTGAGTGGCTCACCACCACCACCACCACCACCACCATATACCCTCTGCTTGAGTCACAGGAATTATTTTCCGATCCATCAGAAGACATTTCCGATGCGCAGCCATTCTTGGCATTGGATCAGGAAGAGGAGGTAGCAACAGCCGGTACTCAGCAGTCTGACAACAGTACCCAGATCAGCCCAAGGAGGTTAGTGCCCGCTGTTGCTGCCTACTCTGAGTTCTCTATTTTTAGTGATGGGGAAGGTGACTTCGATGATGACGTGTCTACAGATGTCACGTGGGTGCCCACAAGAGAGGAAGAGGAGGGGAGTTCAGAGGGAGAGATGGACCAGCAGATAGGGAGGAGAAGAAGGCCGAACTTACATTGCACAGGAGGGACAAACCAGACTCCCAATGTATCAGGAGCGAGCCATCAACCATGTACGGTCACATCTGGCGCTCCCAGAATGCCGGCCCATGGCTCCGCAGTGTGGACTTTTTTAACGTGTCCGCTGCAGACAATAGTGTTGCCATCTGCAGCCTTTGCAGTCAACGCATAAGTTGCGGTAAGCCCAACACTCACTTAGGGACGACCGCCTTAAGAAGGTACCAGGCCTCCCATCACTGAGCCCAGTGGGAGCAACACCATCAGAATCCACAAAGCCACACTCCAGGCTCTCCCCGTCCAGCCTCTTCTCCTCTATGCTCACAATTGTCCTCCACTCCACCTTCCGTCATGCCGTCCTCACGTTTTTATGCAAAAAGGCAGGCTTCCGTGGCCCAAATGTTCGATCCTAAAAAAACGATGATGGCAGATAACCCTCTTGCGCAACGGTTGACCCTGATGGCCCGCCAACTACTGCCATATAAACTGGTGGAGTCGGAGGCCTTTCGAAAATTTGTGGCTATTGGAACACCACAATGGAAGGTCCCAGGAAGGAATTTTTTTTCACAGAAAGGCAATCCTAGAGCTATATGGCCATGTTCAGCGGCAAGTGAATGTATCTCTGGCACACAGTGTCGGTGCCAAGATACATCTGACCACAGACACGTGGTCTAGCAAACACGGGCAGGGAAGGTATATAACTTTTACTGCCCACTGGGTGAACCTTCTGACGGCCGTCAAGCATATAATCTGTGGCACCCATGTAGATTTGGTTTTACCGCCACGGATTGCATGCAGCCCTGCCTCTTCTTCTCCTCCTTCTCCTACTCCATCCTCCCTCTCCTCCTCGGCTGACTCCTCCTTTTCCAATGCTACCATCTCTTCCGCTGCACCGCCCAATACTCTCAGAACCTATTCAACATGCCAGGTGAGACGTTGCCATGCTGTGCTGCGTTTGTTGTGCCTGGAAGACAAGAGCCACACTGGTCCTGCACTCCTTTCAGCTTTCACAGGCAGATCAGTGGCTGACACCGCTCAACTTGACAGTTGGTAAAGTGGTGTGCGACAACGGTGCCAATCTGCTGACCGCGCTGAAACAGGGCAAAATTACACACGTTCCATGCATGACACACGTCCTAAACTTGGTCATGCAGCGATTCGTTGCCAAATACCCTGGGCTCCAGGACGTCTTGTGGCAGGCCAGGAAAATCTCAGCCCATTTCAGAAGATCTTGCCATGGCTCACCTTGCTGACATTCAGCGGCGACGCAATCTGCCTATAAGACGTCTTATTTGTGACTAAGGATGAGCCGAACACCCCCCCGTTCAGTTCACACCAGAACCTTCGAACGGACCGACCGTTCGCGCAAACATTTAGAATCCCATTGACGTCTATGGGACTAATTTTAAAGCCTAATATGCAAGTTATTGTCGTAAAACGTCTTTGAGAACCCGGGTCTTGCCCCAGGGAACATGTATCAATGGAAAAAAAGTTTTAAAAAACTTAGTTTTTTCTGGAGCAGTGATTTTAATGATGCTTAAATTTAAAAAAATGAAAAATTCCTTTAAATATTGTACCTGCTGGGTGTCTATAGTATGCCTGTGAAAACATCTTGGGCCAGATCCACAAAAACGGGCGTATATTTAGGCGGGCGTAGCGCATCTCATATGCGCTACGCCGCCGTAAATCAGAGTGGTTCCTAGGGTATGCACAAATAACTTGCTCCCATATGCGGGCCGGCGTAATGTAAAACTGCCGGCATAAGCCCGTGTAATTCAAAGTAGGCTTGGAGCGGGCGTGTTGTATGTTAATCTGGTATGGACCCCACGTAATTGACGCTTTTTACGAACGGCGCATGCACCGTCCGTGGACGTATCCCAGTGCGCATGCGCAAAATCACGTCGCAAATAGTCAATGCTTTCGACGTGAACGTAACTTACGCAAAACCCTATTCGCGAACGACTTACGCAAACAACGTAAAAATGTTGACGCTGGCCCGACGTCCATACTTAACATTGCATACGCCTCATAGAGCAGGGGTAACTATACGCCGGAAAAAGCCTTACGCAAACGACGTAAAAAAATGCGCCGGGCGGACGTACGTTTGAGAATCGGCGTATCTAGCTAATTTGCATACTCTACGCGGAAATCAACTGAAGCACCACCTAGCGGCCAGCGTAAATATGCACCTAAGATCCGACGGCGCACTAAGACGTACGTCAGTCGGATCTAGCCCACATTCAGGCGTATCTTGTTTTGTGGATACAAAACAAAGATACGACGGCGCATTGTAGAACTTACGCGGCGTATCAATAGATACACCGCCGTAAGTTCTTTGTGGATCTGGCCCCTTGTGTTTAGAACTGTCCCTGCACAAAATGAGATTACTATAAGAAAAAAGTAATTTAAAACTGCTTGCGGCTTTAATGTAATGTCTGGTCCCTGCAAAATGGATAAAAATCATTGAGAAAAATGGCACAGACACATACAGTACACTCACCACGTAGCTTTAGGTGTAATCTGCAAAGGACACGGGCAGTACACACTACGTAGCTTTATGGTGCACACTGCAGAGGACACAGGCAATACACCACATGAGAATACTGCAGCTAGCACAATCACCTGCCTGCCAGCAAAGGAAGAGCTGATCTAGCTATACTATACAGTGTATATATATATATATATATATATATATATATATATATATATATACACATACATATATATATACACACACACACAACACCTGGGATGCATATATATCCTCTACACACTGTAACTTTAACTGACTAGCCTGCCTGCTCTATCTACCTGCAAAACATGACACTCTCTCTCTCTCTGTTCTCTCTTAACTACTAAGGTCGGCTCTCCTGGGCGAGAGCCTGTAGTATAACGTCGGCTCTTAGAGCGGCCACTAGGGGCGCGTGTGCGCCGCCGGAGGCGCGCGCGCCCCCCGCTCGCCCCCGACTCCCGTGCGTGTGCCCGGCAGGCGCGATCGCCGCCGGGCACACGCGATCGCTCGTTACAGAGCGGGGAACGGGAGCTGTGTGTGTAAACACACAGCTCTCGGTCCTGTCAGCGGGGGAAATGCTGATCTTCTGTTCATACAATGTATGAACAGAGGATCAGTGTTTCCCCTAGTGAGGCCACCCCCCCCACAGTAAGAACACACCCAGGGACATACTTAACTCCTTCCCCGCCCCCTAGTGTTAACCCCTTCACTGCCAGTGGCATTTCTATAGTAATCCAATGCATTTTTATAGCACGGATCGCTATAAAAATGCCACTGGTCCCAAAAATGTGTCAAAAGTGTCCGAAGTGTCCGCCATAATGTCGCAGTACCGAAAAAAAATCGCTGATCGCCGCCATTACTAGTAAAAAAAAATATATTAATAAAAATGACATAAAAATACCCCCTATTTTGTAAACGCTATAACGTTTGCGCAAACCAATCAATAAACGCTTATTGCAATTTTTTTTACGAAAAATACGTAGAAGAATACGTATCGGCCTAAACTGAGGAAAAAAAATGTTTTTTTATATATTTTTGGGGGATATTTATTACAGCAAAAAGTAAAAAAATATTCATTTTTTTCAAAATTGTCGCTCTATTTTTGTTTATAGCGCAAAAAATAAAAACCGCAGAGGTGATCAAATACCACCAAAAGAAAGCTCTATTTGTGGGAAAAAAAGGACGCCAATTTTGTTTGGGAGCCATGTCGCACGACCGCGCAATTGTCAGTTAAAGACCAGCAATATGGTCCGGGGGTTAAGTGGTTAACCACCGCAACACACTACACAAGGCTGTCCTGCAGGCAGCCTTTTATAGTGTGGGGTGTGTACTAAACCCCCTGAGCCATAATTGGCCAAAGCCACCCTGGCTTTGGCCAATTATGGCTCTCCGTTTTTTGCAAGCTGTGATTGGCCAAGCATGCGGGTCATAGTGCATGCTTGGCCAATCATCAGCCAGCAATGCACTGCGATGCCGCAGTGAATTATGGGCTGTGAAACGTAACTCAAATTTGGTGCGAACGGCCCAAAACGTTCGTAATTAGTGCAAATGGGGGCCTTCTTGCTCCAGTGATTTAAGAGGGACCCCCGTATAAAAAGCATAAAGGGCAAGAACCAGTACTGGGTGGCAACGTACTTAGATCCCCGGGACAAACAAAATATGGAAATGTTACCACCATCACAGAGGGGTATCAGAATTCAGCACTTCCAGGCCTTGCTTCGAGAAATGCTGCATATTGTTTTTGCAGAGGAATTTCCACTCACAGAGAAACAGTTTTGGGTATCAATCCAACAGCGCCTGCAAGAAGAGGGTGGTTTGAAGATGTCTTGGTCACTAATGATATGAGATCATTCTTTCATCCAACCCATCGACAGCTGTCCTCCGGATCCAGCATCAGGAAACGCCTAGACCGACAGGTGTCCGACTACATCGGGTTAATGGCCGATGTGGACGCACTGAGAAGTGATGAACCCCTGGACTACTGGGTGGGCAGGCTTGACCTCTGGCCAGAGTTTGCACAATTTGAATGGAACTGTTGGCTTGCCCCTCGTCCAGTGTCCTGTCTGAAAGGACGTTCAGCGCAGCAGGGGGGGTCCTGACCGATAAGCACACTCGCCTAGCTCACAATAGTGTTGACTACCTCACATTTCTCAAAATGAATGAGGCATGGATCTCGGAGAAATTCAACACATGTGACCAGTAGACCATGTTTGATTCAAATTCAGGTGAATGCCTATGGGCTAATTTTTGGGGCCTGTACTGGCCGGCACTTACTTCTGTATACGGTCAATGCCTAATGTACCACCAGCCACAGAGTACAAAGTTGTTTGCTGTCAGGTGAACGCCTGTGGCCGTGGGCTAATTTTTGGGGCCTGTAATGGCCGACACTTCTGTATCCGGTGAATGCCTAATGTACCACCAGCCACAGAATACAAAGTTGTTTGCTGTCAGGTGAACGCCTGTGGCCGTGGGCTAATTTTTGGGGCCTGTACTAGCCGGCACTTACTTCTGTGTCCGCTGAATAGCTTAATGTACCTCCAGCCACAGAATACAAAGCTGTTTTCTGTCAGGTGAACGCCTGTCGGCTAATTTTTGGGGCCTGTAATGACCGGCACTTACTTATGTATCCGGTTTTTCACTTAATACTTCTGGTAGGTCAGTGTCCATGTTGTGGGACTATTTGTGCACAGCTAGTAAGTATTTTGTGGCTGCAAATATGACCTGCAGGTGTTTAATATTCGGCTGCCATTAAAGTCAATGGGATAAGTTGGGATGGGAACCGCGCTCAGGTAACCACTAAGTGGAGATATGTAGCAATGAAAAGGGTAGGGTAGGCCAATTGATTCAATAAAAGTAGTAAATTAAAATAAAATAAAGTAAAAAGACTGCAGCCCCCCCAGAATATGTGATCCCCTAGAGGACACAGAGAGATTAGAAGAAAGGTGTGTGGGGGTGGTGGCGCTGTCTCAACTCGAGGCTAAAAGTACCAGAGAATTAGTACATGGTGAACTTCTATCAGGCCCAATAAAGTTATGGAGATGGATCTTGGGTGTGTGGTGAATAGAAGTGCCTTAATGTGGTGTAAAACGATGGGCTGAAGCACAGTAGTGAGTACCAGAAAATTGGTGTATACTGAATAAGGCTAACAGTCACAAGTAAAATCATACATAAATAAACAATAACTCAATAGGTGCAAAAAATATAATATAAATGTGACGCGGCTTCACCGCTGACGGTCCAGGCCAATAATGCAGAGGTGGGTGAGATATTCCAATAGGACAATCCAGTGTAAAAAAGTGTGTATATGTGTACACAACAATTAATATATATACACAAAAAATATGAAAAATAATAGTAATAATTGATAGTCCATAAATGTTAGACTATATATATATATAAATATATAGAAAAAAACATAAAAAATATATAAAAAATAAAGTTCGTGACCAAGTGCATCCAATCAAAGTAAGTGTTCACAATCGACAGTTTTGTGTGACTTCTCGCAGTGGTTCCGGTGCTCCCCCTATGGGTCCCCACTCACCAGAGGCACTCACCCCTGCAGGGGTAAAGTGCATGTAGTAATGGTCTCCAGATCCCTCGTCTTTCCGGGTTTTCCGGGTGTGTTTCTCTGTTGTGGATGGTGCCAGGCCTGTGGTTTATCCAATTTCCTCCAGGAGAAAAGAAGAGGGCTTCTCATAGAGTAGTATATTCAAAATTGGGGTTTTTTATTAATAGTACCGCCACAAGCTGGCATGTACCAAGTAAAAAGTTTATACAAAAAATATATTTAAAAAGTCATCAAACTCGGAATGAATCCAGTAAAATTAAGTAAAAAGCAAAGTAAGAGCAGATAGGCAGCTTAGCTAAATAGCAAAGTAGCAAGCCTCCCAGCACAGCACTCGTAACCAGTTGTGAGCGTCCGCACCAGCCTGGGAACGGCGTGCGTTCCACCGTGAGATCAGCTGTGGTCCTCTGGTTAACCCGGAAGTGCGTGCCGGCGTGCGTGTGTCCGCTCTACGTACGTTTCGTTTCTGTCACGTCTTCAGAAGCGGCTTCAGACCCGCTTCTGAAGACGTGACAGAAACGAAACGTACGTAGAGCGGACACACGCACGCCGGCACGCACTTCCGGGTTAACCAGAGGACCACAGCTGATCTCACGGTGGAACGCACGCCGTTCCCAGGCTGGTGCGGACGCTCACAACTGGTTACGAGTGCTGTGCTGGGAGGCTTGCTACTTTGCTATTTAGCTAAGCTGCCTATCTGCTCTTACTTTGCTTTTTACTTAATTTTACTGGATTCATTCCGAGTTTGATGACTTTTTAAATATATTTTTTGTATAAACTTTTTACTTGGTACATGCCAGCTTGTGGCGGTACTATTAATAAAAAACCCCAATTTTGAATATACTACTCTATGAGAAGCCCTCTTCTTTTCTCCTGGAGGAAATTGGATAAACCACAGGCCTGGCACCATCCACAACAGAGAAACACACCCGGAAAACCCGGAAAGACGAGGGATCTGGAGACCATTACTACATGCACTTTACCCCTGCAGGGGTGAGTGCCTCTGGTGAGTGGGGACCCATAGGGGGAGCACCGGAACCACTGCGAGAAGTCACACAAAACTGTCGATTGTGAACACTTACTTTGATTGGATGCACTTGGTCACGAACTTTATTTTTTATATATTTTTTATGTTTTTTCTATATATTTATATATATATATAGTCTAACATTTATGGACTATCAATTATTACTATTATTTTTCATATTTTTTGTGTATATATATTAATTGTTGTGTACACATATACACACTTTTTTACACTGGATTGTCCTATTGGAATATCTCACCCACCTCTGCATTATTGGCCTGGACCGTCAGCGGTGAAGCCGCGTCACATTTATATTATATTTTTTGCACCTATTGAGTTATTGTTTATTTATGTATGATTTTACTTGTGACTGTTAGCCTTATTCAGTATACACCAATTTTCTGGTACTCACTACTGTGCTTCAGCCCATCGTTTTACACCACATTAAGGCACTTCTATTCACCACACACCCAAGATCCATCTCCATAACTTTATTGGGCCTGATAGAAGTTCACCATGTACTAATTCTCTGGTACTTTTAGCCTCGAGTTGAGACAGCGCCACCACCCCCACACACCTTTCTTCTAATTAAAGTCAATGGGGCCCGCTGCGAACTTGCGGTTCGCGGACATTTGTGAAAGTTTGCGGTTAGCGTTCGCGAACCGTCCCGTCAGATGTTCGTCCATCACTACTCAATACCAGTTTTTGAAGTAATTTTGTGTTTACAGGGACAATGGGGGTTATTTACTAAAGAACACTCCACTTGGCACTACAAGTGCACTAGGAGAACCTAAGAGACAGCCTCGTGGCCAGCAGATCTTTTCAATGTATGGGGCAGACCGTGCCTCCTTTGGGTGACGTAGATACTCTCCATTGGACCACAGTCACACCTCCACATTTGATTGGCCGCTCTCTAAGCCAACCAGGTGCGTATAGCTCTCCTCAGTTTAGCAAGCATTTCTGGTGTTTCCAGACCCATTCTTGCCAGCTCTCTGCTGACCAAAGGTAACTTTTCACTAATTGATCCACAGTTACTTTAATACATTTGTGGCATGTTTTTTGATCTGTCTTGCCTACACCTTACCCTCCGGACCTCTCTCCTCATAATTTGTTTTATATTTAGCCTACAGATTTTCTTCTAAAAGGCCCAGGACTTCTATATAGAAGCACCTTTCTTGTATCCAGGGGAATATCTATCAGCTTACTATCCACAGATGCCCTTGATTTAGATTCCGGCCAGAGGATGTAAAAATCTTTATATATAAATATATACAGTATATGCACCTTTTGTAGTGTCAAACACACATGCATATCCTTTTTTCTATCGCTTTGAAGGATATCTAGTAGGGCTGTGGAAATTAAAGATTAATTCCTCGATTAATCGTAAAAAATTTTGATCGATCAAAATTCTTTTGGTCGGTACTAGTGGTGCAACGGTTCGTAAATAATCCGTGATCCGAACGTGTCACCATATGTGAATCGGCACACCACGTGATCCACTGAGCTCCGCTACTGCGTGAGCCATAAGAAGGGCCGCAGCTTCTGCCTAGCTCCCAAAGCAGTGGCCATCTTGGTCCACCCGACGGCAGCCTAGCCTCAACTGCTCGTGTTTGACCGGCTTCTCTGGTAAGACTAAGCAAACACTAATCTTCCTATACAGTGGGGGATATGTCTGTGGATATTACAGTGGGGAGATGTCTGTGGATATTATAGTGGGGGGGAGATGTCTGTGGATATTACAGTGGGAGCTATATATGGTGGTGATCCGAAAAATGTATGTGTGTTATAATTAATTGAAATTAGTCGATTAATCGATACAAAAAAAGAGATTAATCGAACACGAACATTTTAATCAGTAACAGCCCTAATATCTAGTAAATCAACCTCTATTTCCTATAGATTTCTCCACCATGGTCATTCTGCCCTAACACTCTTAGGCCCCGTACACACGACCGGATCTTTTTGTTGGGATTTATCCGCGGATCAGTTCCAGCAGACAAATCCGGTCGTGTGTATGGCCTAGCGGACATTTTTCGGCGGACATTTGTCCAGCCGACCGGTTTTCAAGCGGATAAAAATTTCTTAGCATGCTAAGAAATCTATCCGCTGGAAACCTGTCCGTCGGACTGATCCCGTCGTCTGTACAGACTCACTGGATAAGTCCGACCGATCCCCATCCCTCGCATGCGTCGTAGTGATTCGACGCATGCGTGGAAGTATTTACCTTCCAGGGTCGCGATTGTCGCGGCGACGGCGTGGCCACGTCACCGCGTATGTTTTCCGCTGGGATTTTGATCTGATGGTGTGTACAGCCCATCAGATCAAAATCCGGAGCAGAAATGTCCGCTGGAAACGGTCCGGCGGACCGTTTTCATCGGATATCCGCTCGTGTGTACAGGGCCTTAATGAGAGTTTGGCTGGCCCAGAATTGTGCACTTTTTATGGAATCTCAGTGGTCCCGGGCCAGGATGGGTCTTCATGGTCTGGCTTCCAGGCGAATGGTTGATTGAGAGCATTGGCATATTCCCTTCTGTTTTTATTGAAAGCGGTATTTGCATTACCCACATGTCTTTGTACAGGCTTAAATGGTCAGTATGTTACTAGTCATAGCTGATGACTTGCAATTTTGCTACTATGTGTATACTATTTTCCTTGTATTTGTACATATATATGTACTTATATTGTAGACAGCAATTAATGCCACCTTATGAAACCTATGAAGAAGAGTCCTCAAAATGCATCATGTGTCATTTCCTGATACTGTAATACCTACAGTATGTTCACTATATTTATTATGCCGCAACATTTTACTCTTAGAGCCGGTTCACACAGGGGCAACACGACTTTCAGCGCGACTTTGGGAGGTAACTTGAATACGACTTGAGTATGAATCACAACGCGACATACAACACGACTTGAAGTCGCCTCCAGGAAGGGGAATTCAATGCCAAATTTTAAATAAAAAACCGGCATGGGTTCCGCAACCAGGAGCATACCAGGCCCTTAGGTCTGGTATGGACCGGGCCCCCGCTGGTGAAAGAGCTGAAAGAAGACATCGGTGGTGCCCGGCAGAAGGGAGAAGAGAGCGGAGAAGTCGAAAGAAGACCCCCCCGAAGTCGGAAGAAGAGAGAAGACCGGGCCCCCGCTGGTAAAAGAACTGAAAGAAGACAGCGGTGGTGCCTGGCAGAAGGGAGAAGTCGGAAGACCCCCGAAGTCGGAAGACAGTTTTTTTTTATTGACATTTTTTCCACCAGGTGAATGGGTAGGGGTACAATGTACCCCATACTCATTCACATAGGTTGGGGGGGCTGGGATCTGGGGGCCCCCTTATTAAAGATATTATTCCCAGATTCCGATAAGCCCCCCGCCCACAGACCCCGACAACCAACGGCCAGGGTTGTCGGGAAGAGGCCCTTGTCCCCATCAACATGGGGGCAAGGTGATTTGGGGTGGGGGTGCCGCAGGGCGCCCCCCTGCCCCAAAGCACCCCACCTGTTACGGTTCAGGAGGGGGGGCGCTCACTTGTCCCCACCCCTTTCCTAAACCGGCCAGTCTGCATGCTCGGATAAGGGTCTGGTATGGATTTGGGGGGACCCCACACCGTTTTTTTTAAGCGTAGGGATTCCCCTTGAAATCAATACCAGGCCTAATGGCCTGGTATGCTCCTGGAGGGGGAACCCATGCCGGTTTTTATTTAAAATTTGGCGTTGGAGTTCCCCTGCGGGAGGGAGGAGTTTACCTTAGAACAGGTTCACAATGGGGTGACTTCCTGTAGACAGGGATCCGACTTGGAGGCGACTTCCAGGGATCCGACTTGGAGGCGACTTCCATTGAAATCAATGGGTACAAGTCGCCTACAAGTCGAATTGAAGTAGTACAGGAACCTTTTTTCAAGTCGGAGCGACTGCAGTAGTGTACATTAGGACGGCTCCATTCACTTACATTCATTTCTTCATGCAGCCTGACTTAAAGGGTCACTTTTTTTAGCTAAATAGCTTCCTTTACCTTACTGCCGTCCTGGTTTAATGTCCTCCTTGTTCGTTTTTGCTCTGATGTTGCTGTAATCCTTCTCTGTTCTGAACAGTCTGTTTCCTGATGAAAAAAGTCATGGGAGCTTTCTCTCTGTGGCACTAATCAAGGAGGTGTGATTACTGTGTGTCTCAATAGCAATCAGTTTCGTTTTACAAACCATCACTGCCCTGTATTGGCTCTTTGTCTCTGTTCATCACAGAAGCATGAAACTAGATTCAAAAACGAAACTGAAACGCTAGGTACATTATATGATTGATTTTTATCTATTTTTAATCATTTTTAAAAGGAATCAGTTAACTATTATGGCCCGGATTCACAGAGACTTACGCCGACGTATCTACTGATACGCCGTCGTAAGTCCAAATGAGCGCCGTCGTATCTATGCGCTGATTCTTTAAATGAGATACTGCACTGATCTAATTATCCAGAGGTATTAAATCTCTGGGAGTATGGACATAAGTGAAATATCAGGGCCACAATGTACCCAATCTTAAATGTGAATAACCTGGATACAAACAATATATAAAAAAATATGAGAAATATATGAGTCATACAAATGTGACACAGTGATTTCAAACTTGAATCGTATATCTAGATCAGTGTGTCAGCATACAATCCATATGCCACAGTGCTTCTATGAGAAAAATGGCTGTTGCTGCTACTGACCAACCAAATAGTGAAAACAATACGAAAGATATTACAAAAAATATTGTGTATATATGTGTATAAAACTACAATATGCAGTATGCCAACTGCACCGTGAGTTGTCCAATAACCGATATTGGAACAAAATAAATATCAAAAAAGTGAAATAATTATCAAACAACCATACAAATGTGCAATGTGCTGACTGCACTTAAAAATAGTCCAGATGGCAGGCAATCTTGCGCTTATACAATAGGTTCCAGCAAACACAAGGTTCAATGTTGGTAGTACTGTGTAGAGGAAAGTGCCGCTATCTCTTCCACCCGACAAAGATGTGCCACCATCACCAATGGTTAAAATCAACACTCACCAGACCCCAGATATTATTAGGCTCCAAAGTGGTGTCTTTTCTTTGTCCGTCAGTGGGTGTTGCCTCCTTTTCCCTTTTACAAGGTGTCATCAATTCCTCAAAAACAAGGGGCTCATCATGGTGTAGTATATTAAAATATGTATTTATTTAAAAAAGGTAAAAAAATAACACTTACAATATAAAGTGCCTCTGACCGGCACTGAGTGTCTTTGGCAGTGTCAACCGTTAAAAGCCGCTGACCAGCATTTAAATGGCGTCCTAAGAGGTGTGCTTGCCCCGCTGTGCTCCGCATGTATTGCTACAAGGGGTCCGGGCGCGCTGGTGTGCTGCACCCTCTATGTGCGTGTCCACAGCTCTCCTGACGACGCAATTAGCGAAACGCGTAGAGGCTGTTTGGACACGCACATAGAGGGTGCAGCACACCAGCGCGCCCGGACCACTTGTAGCAATACATGCGGAGCACAGCGGGGCAAGCACACCTCTTAGGACGCCATTTAAATGCTGGTCAGCGGCTTTTAACGGTTGACACTGCCAAAGACACTCAGTGCCGGTCAGAGGCACTTTATATTGTAAGTGTTATTTTTTTACCTTTTTTAAATAAATACATATTTTAATATACTACACCATGATGAGCCCCTTGTTTTTGAGGAATTGATGACACCTTGTAAAAGGGAAAAGGAGGCAACACCCACTGACGGACAAAGAAAAGACACCACTTTGGAGCCTAATAATATCTGGGGTCTGGTGAGTGTTGATTTTAACCATTGGTGATGGTGGCACATCTTTGTCGGGTGGAAGAGATAGCGGCACTTTCCTCTACACAGTACTACCAACATTGAACCTTGTGTTTGCTGGAACCTATTGTATAAGCGCAAGATTGCCTGCCATCTGGACTATTTTTAAGTGCAGTCAGCACATTGCACATTTGTATGGTTGTTTGATAATTATTTCACTTTTTTGATATTTATTTTGTTCCAATATCGGTTATTGGACAACTCACGGTGCAGTTGGCATACTGCATATTGTAGTTTTATACACATATATACACAATATTTTTTGTAATATCTTTCGTATTGTTTTCACTATTTGGTTGGTCAGTAGCAGCAACAGCCATTTTTCTCATAGAAGCACTGTGGCATATGGATTGTATGCTGACACACTGATCTAGATATACGATTCAAGTTTGAAATCACTGTGTCACATTTGTATGACTCATATATTTCTCATATTTTTTTATATATTGTTTGTATCCAGGTTATTCACATTTAAGATTGGGTACATTGTGGCCCTGATATTTCACTTATGTCCATACTCCCAGAGATTTAATACCTCTGGATAATTAGATCAGCGCAGTAACACTTTTCTTCCTCATGCACTATTGACCCCCACTAAGGGCACACAGTACTGCAGCAGATCACGGTTCACATTTATTTATTTATTTATTTATTTTCTTTTGCGCCGGTGACATTCACAACCAATTGTTTAAATGAGATACGCCTGAATTTTGCCAAGATACGACCGACGTAAGTCTCCTACGCCGTTGTATCTTGGGTGCATATTTACGCTGGCCGCTAGGGGCGCTTCCGTTGATTAACGCGTCAAATATGTAAATGAGCAAGATACGCCGATTCACGAATGTACTTGCGCCCGTCGCTGTAATCTACGTCGTTTACGTAAGGCGTTTTTCTGGCGTAAAGTTAAACCACCAAAAAGCTGGTCTAAGTCGTTTAGGGTATGGACGTCGGAACTGCCGTTGGATTTTACATCGTTTACGTAAGTGGTACGTGAATGGGGCTGGGCGTAAGTTACGTTCACGTCGTACGCATTGAGCCGTCGTATCTTAAGGAGTATTTGCGACGTGATTCTGAGCATGCGCGCACATGCGCTATTCGTTCGGCCATGCATTTACATGGGGTCACGCTTCATTATAATACTACACGCCCACTGCCTTGCTACTTTGAATTAGACGGGCTTTACGCCGGCCATTTTACGTTACGCCAGCACAAGAAAGGGAGCAAGTGCTTTGTGAATACAGTACAAGCCTCTCTATGTTACGTCGGCGTAGCGCATATCAGATGCGCTACGCCGATCTCTCTGAATCTGGCCCAATGTCTCTATACCCTGTAAACAGTAATTTCAGCAAAACATTTTTTTTTCCTTTACAACTCCTTTAAGGCGACTAGGGGCGACCTGAAGTCGTATCCCAGATCGCCCCTGTGTGAACTGGCTCTTAGTTGAATGTTTAAATGTTTTTACTCTTTTTGTACCAAAAAATATTACAAGTTATAAGGACACTTACCCATGATACACTTAGTGCAAGGATTTAAATTAGCAGTGAATTACATTTATCATTTACATATTGAACTGGAATGCTACACCATGGCGGAATTCAAAAATTCACTGAAGACTTGCATACCTTAGACTTTGCAATACATCATTTATAGGCTGTATGTACTGTATCAGTAAAGTACCAGTAAGTATTAAAAGGCTTATGTTGTCCAAGGCAAAATTCAAAAATTATTAAGTCGTACAGTTATATAAACTGGAAAAAAAAGCACTTACTTCTGCATACTGGTAGTTCCGTCCATTCGGAGTTCTCGCAGGTGATATAATTTGCATTTTGTCTCATTGTATAGCCTCCGTAACACTCATAAGTTGCTCTTTCACCTGACAAATATTTGGCCTTTTGTGCTTCTTTGAGTCTTCCATTAGTCATTTTTGGTGGCAGTCCACATGAGGAATCTAAAAGTGGCACATAAAACACTCATAGTTTTGAACACAACTTAGCCATAAGTAGACAGAAAAAAAAGCCAAAGCATGGTGTATTGCAATCTCGATTCTTCAATTAATTTCTATAGCTATTGTAGTCGTGATTGCCCACTGCAGCACAGACATCCAAGGAAATTAGGATGCAATACTGCCTGGGGCCGGCACAGTATACCAGATAACATCTGAGGTCTGTGTAGGAAGAAGTTAATAGATAAGAGAGAGGTGTGGGCAGTGGTGTAGCATGGGTTATCAGCACCCGGGGCAAGGCAAGTAATTTGCACCCCCATAACCTGCAGACTTTTAGCACTCCCTGAGTCCCTTCCCTTCCTACAATACAATAGTTCTGACCAACCTGATTCCTTTACAGACCATTACACACTACACTGACCACTATACTATACTAACCACTATACTATATTGTCCACTACACTATACTGTTCACTACACCACACTGATCACTATACTATCCAATACACTACACTGACCACTATACTGTACACTACACTGACCACTATACTATACTGTCCACTACACTGACCACTATATACTGTCCACTACACTACACTGTCCAATATACTGTCCACTACCTTACACTGACTACTATACTGTCTACTACACTGACTACTATACTGTTCTCTACACTACACTGACTACTATACTGTCCTTTACACTGACCACTATACTGTCCTGCCTATACTGACACTACATACACGGCACTGCTCTTCTACTCTCTCTGACTGCTCTCTCTCCCCTGTCCGTGTCCATCCCCCAGGGGCCAGCAACACGACTCTCACAAGGAGTCTCACCTTCTTGTCCTGCATTGGTCTGGAGAATAGCAGAAGACAGCAGCCGCGGCGGCTCACAATATTCATTTCTTGTGTCCCGCGCGCTCTGGCAACCATGTTCAGTGTCCAGCGCACTATGATTGGGTGTATGGGGGCCATGTGCGTAGGCGGGACTTCAGGAGCAACCGTGATCGCCGCCGCACATGACTCGCATACGCCCAATCACAGGGCACCGGATACTGAACATGGTAGCCAGAGCGCGGGGGACACAGGAAATTTAAATTGGGAGGAGGCAGCAAGTAGTGACTAGGGATGAGCCGAACATACCCGCGTTCGGTTCGCACCAGAACGTTCGAACAGACTGATCGTTCGCGCGAACATTTAGAACCCCATTGAAGTCTTTGGGACTCGAACGTTCAAATCCAAAAGTGCTCATTTTAAAGCCCAATATGCAAGTTATTGTTGGAAAACATCTTTGAGAACCCGGGTCTTGCCCCAGGGAACATGTATCAATGGGAAAAAAAAGTTTTAAAAACTGTAGTTTTTTCTTGAGCAGCGATTTTAATGATGCTTAAAGTGAAAAAAAATAAAATAAACAATTTCCTTTAAATATGGTACCTGCTGGGTGTCTATAGTAGTGGCATGTGTTTAGAAATGTCCCTGCACAACATGAGATTACTCTCAGAAAAAAGTAAATTAATACTGCCTGCAGCTTTAATGTAATGTTTGGTCCCTGCAATATGGATAAAAATCATTGAAAAACATAACATGAGTTTCCCCGCCACCACTCCCCCCAGGTCACTACAAGACCCAGTGCCGATCCTGACCTCCCTGGGGCCCTAAGCAAAATTACATGGCACATTAAAAATGAGAATCGGGGGGGGGGGGCGCTGACGACAGTGACATGTCACATTAAAGCAGTGATTCTCAATTCCAGTCCTCAGGCCCCCCCAACAGGTCAGGTTTTCAGGATTTCCATTATTTTTCACAGGTGATTTGATCAGTTTTACTGCCTTAGTAATCACCACAGCCTTTTCATCTGAGGGAAATCCTGAAAACCTGACCTGTTGGGGGGGCCTGAGGACTGGAATTGAGAAACACTGCATTAAAGAAAGTTGAGAAGCGGGGGGAGGGGGTGTTCTGCTGTCAGAAATGACTCAGCCAGCGAGTTTAGAGGCGGGGTGAGGGGGCGAAAATGACTTTTTACCAGGCGGGGCCTCTAGTAATTTGGGGGGCCCTTCGCAGCTTTGCGGGGCCCTAAGCGGCTTGCATAGTGAGCCTATAGCGAGGATCAGCCCTGATAAGACCCTTTTGCCCTATATATTTTGAACAGCAGTATACAGGCGTTGCAAACAAGATAAGGACTGTAGGTTTCTTAAGTAGAATCAGAACCATGTCATACTTTGCTCCTGCATATTGCACAATTTCCTAAAGAGACCCTCAACAAACTACATGACACTTGTGCCTGATGAGGCCACTGATGTTCCAGTGGTGGTGGCTCATGAGACTGTCCATACAGGCTTGGCTTAGGGGGGTTGCCATCCGGGGCCCCCTTTGAACAAATTCTGCGAAGAACTCCTGTTCTCTGAAGGCCTCCATTATTTCTGCAAGTCAAAATTTAGCAAAAAAAAATATCATATCAATATCATGTCAGTCAAGCCTTAGCTTTTGACTGTGTTTATGGGCAAAAACACAGCAAACGTGCAGTAAGATCGACTGCGTTTATGGGCAAAAACACAGCAAACGTGCAGTAAGATCGACTGCATTTTTGGGCAAACACACAGCAAACGTGCAATAAGTTCGACTGCGTTTATGGGCAAAAACACAGCAAACGTGCAGTAAGATCGACTGCGTTTATGGGCAAAAACACAGCAAACATGCAGTAAGATCGACTGAGTTTATGGGCAAAAACACAGCAAACGTGCAGTAAGATCGACTGCGTTTATGGGCAAAAACACAGCAAACATGCAGTAAGATCGACTGCGTTTATGGGCAAAAACACAGCAAACGTGCAGTAAGATCGACTGCGTTTATGGGTAAAAACACAGCAAACGTGCAGTAAGATCGACTGCGTTTATGGGCAAAAACACAGCAAACGTGCAGTAAGATCGACTGCGTTTATGGGCAAAAACACAACAAACGTGCAGTAAGATCGACTGCGTTTATGGGCAAAAACACAGCAAACGTGCAGTAAGATCGACTGCGTTTATGGGTAAAAACACAGCAAACGTGCAGTAAGATCGACTGCGTTTATGGGCAAAACCACAGCAAACGTGCAGTAAGATTGACTGCGTTTATGGGCAAAATCACAGCAAACATGCAGTAAAATCGACTGCGTTTATGGGCAAAAACACAGCAAACGTGCAGTAAGATCGACTGCATTTATGGGCAAAAACACAGCAAAAGTGCAGTAAGATCGACTGCGTTTATGGGCAAAAACACAGCAAACTTGCAGTAAGATCGACTGTGTTTATGGCCAAAAACACAGCAAACGTGCACTAACAGCGACTGCTTTTATGGGCAAAAACACAGCAAACGTGCACTAACAGCGACTGCGTTTATGGGCTAAAAAACAGCACACGTGCAGTAAGAGCGACTGCATTTATGTGCAATTAAATAGCCCACGTGCATTAACAGCGACTGCGTTTATGTGCAAATAGCACACGTACAGTAACAGCAACTGCGTGTATGTGTGCAATTAAATAGCACACGTCCACTAACATTGAGTACTATGTTTAGTTTACACCTAAACACTATGCAGGCAATACAACATGTTAGAGCACTGCATCTAGCAGAATCTGCTGCCTAACAATAGGAATAGCTGATCTAGCTAAGCTATACAGTGTATAAATATATGTACAACGCTAGGATGTATATATATCCTCTACACACTGTAAATTTAAAGTGGTTGTAAACTCATCCAAAAAAAACAGATTTAATCAATATTACAATCCACACGTGTATTAAGAATAAAATGGGCACTAAGAGTAAGCCTAAAAATCGTTCTTACTGTAAAAAGACTGTATATTTGAAATGCTGCTGCTCTGTCATAGCCGTTGCCATATCAACTGTGGTTTTTCCGTGCCTGTATTCTCATTTACTTCCGCCCGCATTACGTTTTTCTCTCTGTAATCCCGCGCTTGCACACCAATTGCAGTATCCAAGCCTCGTCTTCGTTTCCGGTTACTATGGAAACGAACGGCGAGCGAATCAGAGACAGAGACTGTTGCTGGCATCGCGGAATGTCGGGGCTGACGTTGACAATAGGAAATGACGCAGCCATCAACATAGACTATGCATTCTTCCGGCCGGGTCTCGGGCTGCCGGACAGTTTGGACAAACGGCGCATGCGCGGGCTACGTCACAAGCCACAATAATACATATATCTCGCAATGAGGGCAGGTAAGGAGACAATCTTCTCATGCAAATGATTTTAAAACCTGCAATTGTCCTAATAAAGAAAAGTCGTCTGACTGGGTATACAACCACTTTAACTAAACTCACTAGCCTTCCTGCTCTATCTATCTATCTATCTATCTATCTATCTATCTATCTATCTATCTATCTATCTATCTATCTATCTATCTATGTATCTGGTAGAAAAGACACGGGGCTAGATTCAGATAGGTTACGCGGATCTAAAGATCCACTAACCTATCTGATTTACGATCCGCCGGCGCATGTTTTAGAGGCAAGGGCCCAGATTCTGAAAGGACTCGACGGCGCAACACCATGTACGCCGTTGTAAGTCCTAATCTGGGCCGTCGTATCTATGTGACTGATTCTTAGGCCCCATACACACGATAGAATCTATCCGCAGATAAATCCCATCGAATGGGTTTCAGCGGATAGATTCTATGGTGTGTACACTCCGGCGGATATTTATCCGCGGATATTTCCGAATTCCAGCAGATAAATATTTGTCGACATGCACAGAATATCTATCTGCTGGAATCGGATCCCACGGATGGATCCGCTCGTCTGTACAGACTCACCGGATCCATCCGTCCAAAGGGATTCCCCGCACGCGTCGTAATGATTTGACGCATGCGTGGAATTCCTTATATGACAGCGTCGCGCCCGTCGCCGCGTCATAATCGCGGCGACGGCGCGACACGTCATCGCCAGAGGATTTCGGCGCGGATTTCAATGCGATGGTGTGTACACGCCATCGCATAGAAATCTGCTGAAATCCTCGAGAGGATTTATCCGCGGATACGGTCCGCTGGACCGTATCCGCGGATAAATCCTCTCGTGTGTATGGGGCCTTAGAATCGGTTATGCATAGATAAGCATTAGATCCGACAGGCGTAAGGCTCTTACGCCGTCGGATCTTAAATGCATTTTTTTTTTGGCCGCTAAGTGTCGCCAACGTCGTTTTCCACATCGAGTATGTAAATTAGCTAGATACGCGAATTCCCTAACATACGTGCGGCCGACGCAGTGAAGTTACGACGTTTACGTTAGATTTGAGTGGCGTAAAGTTGCCCCTGCTATATGAGGGGCAACCAATGTTAAGTATGGCCGTCGTTCCCGCGTCGAAATTAAAAAATTTACGTCGTTTACGCAAGTCGTCCGTGAATGGGGCTGGACGCCATTTACGTTCACGTTGAAACCAATGACATCCTTGCGACGTCATTTAGCGCAATGCACGTCGGGAAATTTTAGGGACAGCGCATGCGCATTAGGTTCGGCACGGGAACGCGCCTAATTTAAATGCTATACGCCCCCTACCCGCCTAATTTGAATTAGGCGGGCTTGCGCCGGGGGATCTGCGCTATGCAGCCGCAACTTTACAGGCAAGTGCTTTATGAATAAAGCACTTGCGTGTAAAACTTGCGGCGGCGTAACGTAAATCAAATACGTTACGCCCGCCCAATAATACGCCCATCTACGTGAATCTGCCCCAAGTGCTGTATTCAGAAAGCACTTGCCTCTAAAGTTGTGGCGGCGTTTCGGAAATCCCCCGGCGGAATTCAAATTCCGCGGCTAGGGGGCGTGTAGAATTTAAATCAGGCGCGTCCCCGTGCCGAACGAACTGCGCATGCGGCGTCCGCTAAATTTCCCAGCGTGCATTGCTCCAAATGACGTCGCTAGGACGTCATTGGTTTCGACGTGAATTACGTCCATCCGTATTCGCGACCAACTTACGCAAACAACGTAAAAAATTTAAAATTTGACCCGGGAACGACGGCCATACTTAACATAGGATACGCTGCATATAGCAGGGGTAACTATACGCCGGAAAAAGCTGAACGCAAACAACGTAAAAAAAAAAGCGCCGGGCGGACGTTCGTTTCTGAATCGACGTAACTCCTCATTTGCATATTCGACACATAAACAAATGGAAGCGCCACCTAGCGGCCAGCGTTAGATTGCAGCCTAAGATCCGACGGTGTAAGTCACTTACACCTGTCGGATCTTAGGCATATCTATGTGTAACCTGATTCTATGAATCAGGCGCATAGATACGACGGCCGGACTCAGAGATATGACGGCGTATGAGGAGATACGCCGTTGTATCTTCTTTTTGAATCCGGCCCACTGTGTCTCTACCTCTCTCTCTCTAACTGTCTGACTGACTTCTCTTTAACAAAGCCGGAACACACTACACGCGGCCGCCTTACAGGCGGCCTTATATAGTGTGGGGCGTGTACTAAACCACCTGAGTCATAATTGGCCAAAGCCACCCTGGCTTTGGCCAATTATGGTTCTTCGTTTTTTGCGCGCTGTGATTGGCCAAGCATGCAGGGTCATGGTGCATGCTTGACCAATCATCAGCGCGCAACGCCGCAGTGAATTATGGGCCAACGCGCGTCACTCGAATTTGACGCGAACGACCTGTTTTGTTCGAAATTCGTCGAACATACGAACAGAGGATGTTCGAGTCCAACATACGTTCGAGTCGAACGACAAGCTCATCCCTAGTAGTGACACGTGCTGGTGCGAAATATCACCCCCCTAAATGTTGTGCCCGGGGCCACGGCCCCCTCCGCTACGCCACTGGGTGTGGGAACTCCTCCAGTTTTTTTTTTCTTCTTTTAAACATGAGATTTAGGTAGAACACGCAACACAACTATGTTTTTTCACAATTTATAAAGGGAAACCTTTCCAAATCCAAATGAAATTAAACTTATGGAGTAAAAAGTGTCTGTGTGAGTTGTGTTTTGAGGCATCCTTTAATTACCTCATTTTATCTAGCATCTCTACAATACTCTGTGCCAGAATCATGTTTAAATACGGTCATATTTGGTGGTATTGCCCTTTTATTCAAAAATACTGGCAGACAGTTATTTTTCTATAATACAAAAAGATACAATCCAGTTTGATCCTGGGGTTATTTTATTTCACCTTAGGCCCCATGCACACGAGACGCTGGTAAACGCGTGTTCAGAGGCATTTGGACAGCTTTTTCAACACATTCAATGTTATCCTATGTGTCCATGCACACAGTCACGTTTTTCTGCGTTTTTCGGCAGTTGCGTTTATGCTCGTTTTTTCAGAAGCAAACAAATGGGTTCAGACGCAAATGTTTTCACATTTCAGACGCAAAATGCGGCAAAACGCTGCTAAACGCGGCAAAATGCGGTTCCGGTGTTTTGCCGCGATTTCGTTTACAGGCGTTTTTAAAGGTGACCTATTTTTTTTTACATTAGAAATCTCAAAATTGATGACAAATGATGAAAAAACATTAAAAAAATTTAATTGCTTGCATTGCATTGTGGACAATCCACAACTTGTGGCAGGTGACGTGGCCAGGTGACGTGGCCAGTGGACAATCCACAACTTGTGGCAGGTGACGTGGCCAGGTGACGTGGCAAGTGGACAATCCACAACTTGTGGCAGGTGACGTGGCCAGGTGACATGGCAGGTGACGTGGCCAGGTGACGTGGCCAGTGGACAATCCACAACTTGTGGCAGGTGACATGGCCAGGTGATTTGGCAAGTGGATAATCCACTTGTGGCAGGTGACGTGGCAAGTGGACAATCCACAAATTGTGGCAGGTGTCGTGGTCAGGTGACGTAGCAAGTGGACAATCCACAACTTGTGGCAATCGACATGGCCAGTTGACGTGGCAGGTGACGTGGCCAGTGGACAATCCACAACTTGTGGCAGGTGACGTGGCCAGGTGACGTGGCAGGTGACGTGGCAAGGTGACGTGGCAAGTGGACAATCCACAACTTGTGGCAGGTGACGTGGCCAGGTGACATGGCAGGTGACGTGGCCAGTGGACAATCCACAACTTGTGGCAGGTGACATGGCCAGGTGATTTGGCAAGTGGATAATCCACTTGTGGCAGGTGACGTGGCAAGTGGACAATCCACAACTTGTGGCAGGTGTCGTGGTCAGGTGACGTGGCAAGTGGACAATCCACAGCTTGTGGCAGGTGACGTGGCCAGGTGATGTGGCAAGTGGACAATCCACAACTTGTGGCAGGTGACGAGGCCAGGTGAAATGGCAGGTGACATGGCCAGGTAACGTGGCCAGTGGACAATCCACAACTTGTGGCAGGTGGCGCGGCCAGGTGACGTGACAAATGACGTGGCAAGTGGACAATCCGCAGCTTGTGGCAAGTGACACGCTAAATACAAGTACACTGCTGCTCTCTCAGCTGCTACTCACTCTGGTCTCACAAAATGGCTGAAATGGTTAAATAATACTGTTTTTTGAGCTTGGGGGGGGGGGGTCTTATGATGTTTCTTAACTAAACACTTATAAACGCAAACGCGGTAAAAATCAGTAAAACACAGCGAAATTTGCGGCAAAACGGGTGTTTAAAAAGCCGGTTTTTGCGTTTGAAAACGTGTGATTGGATGAGTTTGTATCTGTGTCTCGTGTGCATGGGGCCTTACTTCACAATCAATGCATTTGTTATACACGGCAAAATCCTTAGGGCCAGATTCAGGTAGAATCGCGGTGGTGTAACGTATCGTAGATTTTTCATCGCAAGTGCCTGATTCACCAAGCACTTGCGTGAAAAATTACGCCGTCGGCCTCCGGCGTAAGCCCGCGTAATTTAAATGGGCGTGTGCCATTTAAATTTGGCGCGCTCCCGCGCCGGACCTACTGCGCATGCTCCCTTTTAGATTTTCCGCCGTGCTTTGCGCGGGGTGACGTAATTTTTTCGATTGGCGACGCGTGTAGCGTAATTCCGTATTCCCGGACGGCTTACGCAAACAACGTGAATTTTTAAATTTCGACGCGGGGAACGACGGCCATACTTTATACAGCAATACGATTGCTGTGTAAAGTTAAGGCACCCAAAACGACGTCTAACTTTGCGACGGGAAACTAGACTAGCGGCGACGTAGCGAACGCGAAAAAACGTTGTGGATCGCTGTAACTCCTAATTTGCATACCCGACGCTGGTTTACGACGCAAACTCCCCCAGCGGAGGCCGCGGTACTGCATCCTAAGATCCGACAGTGTAAAACAATTACACCTGTCGGATCTAAGGGCTATCTATGCGTAACTGATTCTATGAATCAGTCGCATAGATACTCTGAGGCCGGGTACACACGGACAAACATGTATGGTGAAAGCGGTCCGTCGGACCGTTTTCACCATACATGTCTGCCAGAGGGCTTCTGTACGATGGTTGTACACACCATCGTACAGAAGTCCGCGCGTAAACAATACGCGGGGCGTGTCCGCGGTGTCGCCGCGTCGATGACGCGGTGTCGCCGCGACAATGACGCGGCGACGTGGGCGGCCCGCCTTTAAAATGCTTCCACGCATGCGTCGAAGTCATTCGACGCATGCGAGGGACGGCGGGCGCCTGGACATGTACGGTAGGTCTGTACTGACGACCGTACATGTCCGAGCGTGCTGAATTCCAGCGGGCTGTTTTAAAACAAGTCCAGGAATATTTGTCTGCTGGGAAAAGGCCCGGCGGGCAAATGTTTGCTGGAATTCGGCCCGCTCGCGCCCACACACGACCAAACATGTCTGCTGAAACTGGCCTGCGGGCCAGTTTCAGCAGACATGTTTGGTCGTGAGTATGGGGCCTGAGAGATACGACGGAGTATCTGAGAGATACGACGGAGTATCTCCGCTGTGAATCTGGCCCTTAATACCTATGTATTGCAAATTTACCAAACTTAGCTCAATGGTTATGAAAAATAGACAATTTATGTTATAAAGGAGAATTTCCCTTCCTCCTTCCTTATTCCTATTCTTTTTCCTTCTTCCACTTGTTTTTGTTTTGGTAAAAATTAAAAATTGCTCTATAAGCAGAAATATTAATATTTAAAATAACATTTGTTGTTTGTTTGAATTGTTCCATTGTATTTTCTCTTTTTGTAAAAGCTAAAATGTCAGATTTAATTTTTCTGTTCTTTTTGTATTGGTGTTTGAAATAGCAATAAAAAGTAATTAAATAAAATAAATGTTTACAACATCATATGTTATCATTTACAAGTAAATAACTGTCTTGCCAATAGCACATTGCTAACCAACCTTACTATACCTGTGGCCAATAAAAAAAAAAAAATTGGGCAGCTGGTGTGGTGACAATAATAATAATAATAATACTAATAATAATGGGCCATGCATTTGGCAATGCGCCAATCATTACACTCCCCGCGCGTGTTAAACAGTCGGCGGCAGCGCGGATTTGGCGGGATGCGACGTAACGGCGGCGGGATGCGACGTAACGGCGGCGGGGGGGGGGGAGTATTCTATTTCTGTATCGGGGGTATTTGCGGGAGTACGAGTACTCCCGCAAATACTCGGAATCGGTCCCGATACCGATACTAGTATCGGTATCGGGACAACCCTAGTTCTCAGTTTATTAAACCGGCTGCAGAGGAGATCATTTTCCTCCTGAGAACTGCCGTGAACTGAACTGAGAAAAAACTTCACCGTTTATTAACCACTTGCCGACCACGCACCGCCGTTCTACGTCGGCAAGTTGGCTCTGCTGGGCGAGAGCACTTAGTATAACGTCCTCTCTCTGAGCCGCCACTAGGGGCCGCCCGCTCGCCCCCGACTCCCGTGCGTGTGCCCGGTGGGCGCGATCGCCGCCGGGCACACGCGATCGCTCGTTACAGAGCGGGGACCGGGAGCTGTGTGTGTAAACACCCAGCTCCCGGTCCTGTCAGCGGGCGAAACGCTGATCTTCTGTTCATACAATGTATGAACAGAGGATCAGTGTTTCCCCTAGTGAGGCCACCCCCCCCCCACAGTAAGAACACACAAGGGACATACTTAACCCCTTCCCCGCCCCCTAGTGTTAACCCCTTCACTGCCAGTGGCATTTTTATAGTAATCCAATGGTCCCAAAAATGTGTCAAAAGTGTCCGAAGTGTCCGCCATAATGTCGCAATACCGAAAAAAAATCGCTGATCGCCGCCATTACTAGAAAAAAATATATATTAATAAAAATGACATAAAAATACCCCCTATTTTGTAAACGCTATAACTTTTGCGCAAACCAATCAATAAACGCTTATTGCGATTTTTTTTTTTTTACGAAAAATAGGTAGAAGAATACGTATCGGCCTAAACTGAGGAAAAAAAATGTTTTTTTATATATTTTTGGGGGATATTTATTATAGCAAAAAGTAAAAAATATTCATTTTTTTCAAAATTGTCTCTCTATTTTTGTTTATAGCGCAAAAAATAAAAAACGCAGAGGTGATCAAATACCACCAAAAGAAAGCTCTATTTGTGGGGAAAAAAGGACGCCAATTTTGTTTGGGAGCCACGTCGCACGACCACGCAATTGTCTGTTAAAGCGACGCAGTCCCGAATCGCAAAAAGTACTCTGGTCTTTGGGCAGCAATATGGTCCGGGGGTTAAGTGGTTAAACGGACACCTTGGTCAGAGATCATATCCCCAGTGCTAAATAAGTCACATAAGTACCCTGCCACCATATGGCACACTTCCCCTGTATGCAATCAATTGAAAGCTACCCCTGCAGTACGGTTACCCATGGCAACATCTCAGGCCTCTTCCTGTATTTCTGATACTCTTCCCTCTATTCCCCCTAGTACTGTTTCTACCTTCCCACCATCAGCAGTACAGCCTGGTCAGCACAAGGCAACTACATGCAGTAATCCAATATCTAAGCCTAAGAAAATTAAACAAAGTTCATTTCCTGCTCTTATATCTGTGCTACTATCCATGTTGCCTGTTGATCCTGTTCCCACCGATCCGGTGCCTGATGCGATCCAGTCCTCCTCCATGCAGACTGCTAATGCGATCCAGTCCTCCTCCATGCAGACTGCTGATGCGATCCAGTCCTCCTCCATGCAGACTGCTGATGCGATCCAGTTAGGGTGACCACGTGTCCCGGATTGCCCGGGACTGTCCCTTAATTAATACTTGTGTCCCGTGTCCCGGACACCCTCATTACGGGACAATACAGAGTCCCGGAATTGGCCTGGGCCGATCTAATGCCCCCTAAAATAGCCTTTGCATACATCCTCTCTGTCTCAGCCTGTGGTGGACCCCTAGCTGACAGAGAGTGAGACCCCTTTTTACTTTATTTCCACCGCTGGCTCAGTGCCCAAACTGGTTGCTACCTCCTGCCTCCCGCTTGGCGTGTAGCAACCAGTGACGTCAGAGCAGGAGAGAGGGAGAGACCTATAGCAGCAGATGAGAGTTTAACTTCCTCCTCCGCGCCTTCTGTTCAGCTCCACCCACCTCCTCGTGTATGCTCTGGAGTCCAGCCAGCAGCCAGAAGAAACATCAGACTCTGAGACAGACTGCAGTGTACAGATGAGAGATGGTACAAACTAAGGCAAGTAAAATTACAAAGCACTGACCAGCATTGAAGATCCATCGGTGTTATAATCCTGTCGGCTCTCCCTCAGCAGTCAGAGTTCAGTAAGACACTGGAGTGTGTGTCTGCACTCTGCACAGTACACTCAGAGGCTTGCTCCAGATAAGGGTCGGCAGGAGAGACACTGACACATGACACCCTGGATGGAAGGAGGAAACTTCCTTAGATATCAGGGCAGGGTTCATGCTGGGACTTGTAATCCTTCACTTTTGGGGGTGTGACTCCCCCCCCCCCCCAAAAGTGAAGAACTACAGGTCCCAGCATGAACTCCTCAGAGCTGAAGATGTTTCCTGCACACATGATAACTCCTCACACCCAGTCCTGTCCGGCTGCTCCCTGTCTCTTCTCTCCCACTACTTGTTTGCCTCTCACTGCAGCCCCCCCCCCTCCTCCCTCCCCCTCAGCCTTTCATGTTCTGCCACCTTTTCACCTTCTAGTCTTGTTACCCCCTCTGTATACCAAGCAATCCTCTCAGGAGTGGCTCATCAGCGACTATCACAACCTCAGAGTCCTGCCAGCATTCCATTCATTGCTCCTTCAAACTGCCAGAAATGTTTTAGTTACTCCACTGCAGCGGTGTAACTACAGGGGGCGCCATTGCAACCCAGCCTCATACTCCAGGATGGTCCATGCAGCTTCCCTCTAAACCTGGATAGGAGGGGTGGCATATAGAGGAACTGATGCCCTCCATGTTCTTCTTGCAGCCACTGAATGCCTGCAGGAGGTAAAGGAGGAAAAGCGGGCATTCAGTGGCTGCAAGAAGAACATGGGGGGGGGGCATCAGTTTCTCTATATGCCACCCCTCTTATCCAGTTTCCTTCTGCTGCCCACAGGTCCCTCAACACTCTCCTGGCTGATCTTCCCCAGTAACTTCTCTGCTCTCTCCCACCTCACCCCCCATTCGCCAACCCCCTGCTGTCCTCTGGTCCCACCCTGTGCTGTTCTTCAGTCCCCCCCCCCCTCCTGTGCTGTCCTCTGGTCCCACCTGTGCTGTTCTTCAGTCCCCCCCCCCTCCTGTGCTGTCCTCTGGTCCCACCTGTGCTGTTCTTCAGCCCCCCCCCTCCTGTGCTGTCCTCTGGTCCCACCTGTGCTGTTCTTCAGTCCCCCCCTCCTGTACTGTTCCTGATTTGAAGGAACTGTCCCTCATTTAGGGCATTGTCCCTCTGTCCCTCTTTCCTCTTTGTTTGTCCCTCAAGGAGCCAATATAAAAGAATAGTAGTGGTAAAAAAGCACCTGTGGGTTTAACCATTTTTATTTTTGTTTATAATTCTCCTACATATTTTTGCTAATAGGTGTCCCTCATTCCCATCTCAGAAAGTTGGGAGGTATGCCTCTATCCATCCCACGGTCCCCCTGTCCATCCCACGGTCCCCCTGTCCATCCCACGGTCCCCCTGTCCATCGCACTGCCCCTCTGACTACTCTGTGCCCCCCCCCCCTGACCACTCAGTTGTTCTTCTTGATGCCTAGGGCCCACTTTTGATCTTGCGCATGGGCCGCTGATTTCATACGCCCCTGCCCCCAAAATCTGCAAAAAAAATGGGGGGGGGGTGTCCCTGAATGGCAGTTTGGAAATGTGGTCACCCTAGATCCAGTCCTCCTCCATGCAGCCTGCTGATGCGATCCAGTCCTTCTCCATGTTGCCACCTGCTGATGCGATCCAGTCCTCCTCCATGCAGACTGCTGATGCGATCCAGTCCTCCTCCATGCAGACTGCTGATGCGATCCAGTCCTCCTCCATGCAGACTGCTGATGCGATCCAGTCCTCCTCCATGCAGACTGCTGATGCGATCCAGTCCTCCTCCATGCAGCCTGCTGATGCGATCCAGTCCTTCTCCATGTTGCCACCTGCTGATGCGATCCAGTCCTCCTCCATGTTGCTACCTGCTGATGCGATCCAGTCCTCCTCCATGTTGCCACCTGCTGATGCGATCCAGTCCTCCTCCATGCAGACCGCTGATGCAACCCAGTCCTCCTCCATGTTACCACCTGCTGATGCGACCCAGTCCTTCTCCATGTTGCCGCCTGATGATGCGATCCATGCCTCCTCCATCTTGCCACCTGATGATGCGATCCATGCCTTCCCCATGCTGCCGTCTGTTGCAAAGCCTGCTGCGGGTGATCTGCCATCTATTGCCAAGCTTGCCACAGCAGGTTCCCAGGCTGCTGCTGACCAGCAGGACTATGCTGATTCCGGGGCTGCCGCCCCTCTGGACTATGCTGATTCCGGGGGTTCGCCACACCTCTGGACTGCTGATTCCGGGGCTGCCGCCCCTCTGGACAATGCTGATTCGGGGCTGCCGCCCCTCTGGACTATGCTGATTTCGGGGCTGCTGCCCCTCCGGACTATGCCAAATTTCTACTTGCTGTCAAACTGGTCACTGATTGGGTTAAACACCAATCTAATTATGTGTCTGAGGCTTCTAAAGATCCAGTGTTATGTGGCCTAAAGGGGTTGTCTGGGTGGGCCAAGATCCCTACATTTGCTCATCCCGAGTTATTCTTGCAGCTAGAGGATCCTGTTGTGCCAAGGCCAGGTGGTCCATATCTCCCCTTTAAACTTGAGAGCCAAATCTACTGTTACAGCCCCGGTAGTAGAGGTCCCATGGGAAAGGACAGTGTTCCATTTGAGCTTTGTCCTGACCCAGGGGTCATCTCTGCGATTCCCTGGTGCATTTGGGGACCCATGTGGGGTAACCTATGCGCTGGGTAGACCCGAGGTACAGTGCAGAGCGGCCTCTAGTAACAGAGGGAGAGAATGTCCAGTTGTGAAGGAATGCCCTGGCATCGGGGTACCTGCACGGACCAGGGACTCTGGCATTGGGCGGTCGGGTGTCCTTTGGTGTCCCAGCATTAGGACACAGGCTGCTTTTAAGAATATACCTTTGGTGTTGCGCTTCCCTAGGGATCTGACCAGCAGAGAAAACAGACAGTTTTGGGACCCCGGCGGCAGTTCTCACCAGGCCTTCAGACATGGACAGTGGAGTGCTCAGTCAGTTTGCAGATCCTGGTGGTGGGGCCCTATGGAGCGTCCAGAGGCCGCTCCTTAAGGTGGGGAATCTGTTAGGATTAAGTTCACCTGCTGGTGGCACTATCCTGCTCTGGGCTGTTTGCTGCAGTTCCAGTGTCCACCAGCAGGTGGATATTTAAGGCTGCTCCTCCCTTCCCCCAGTGTGTCACGATTCTGGTCCTTTCCTGTCTGCAGCTTGTGCCTGATAACCTTCCCTTGTCCTGTTCAATCCTGCACCCTTCTTGCCTTGTTCTATGCTCGTGTCCCCAGCCGTGTCCCTTTCCTTGCATCCCTGTTGCCTTTTCCCTTATGTTGTAGATATTGTATATAGATAGCTGTTAGGTTTATTAATTATTCTTGTTTGCTGGAGTAGTTTATGTTTTCACTGGTTGCTGTGTGTGTTTATTACATATATCCTTTGTTTGGTCTCAGTTCCCTTGTGTAGCTACGTGTCTGGTCACCTTAGCCGCTGAACCTGACAGCCTCACTGTGCCCATAATAAGCAGTCTCACAGTCAGGGAGGATCACTATCTATCTCTCCCTCGGTCTCTCTGCTCCTCTAGCCGCGTGATCATGCCTGGGCCCAGTATGCACTGGCTGCTCTGGTAGAGAGAGACGCGGGGAAGGGACTGTAATACCATACGGCGTATTCCTATGAGGAGCGGTGGATGTCAGTGAGTGCTGGCTGGGAATCATATCAATCTACATAATACATGTCTAGAGTCCATCTGAGGCCCGCGGGCGGCACTGAGATGGAACGGATCGGTGTTGCTAAGCTAAGATTATTAGCTTACCCGTCCCTTCCGTCAGTCTGTGCTCTCTGAGTGGTGTAAAACCAATCAGGTGCAACAGGGTGGAATAGAATCAAGAATGAATGGTTGGAAACTGGGACTGGGAGTGTTCAAGACGCATGGTCTGCGCCCTGTTTACACTCCAAACACCGCCCAATTAAGCTTTTCTTCTGCAATCAGGTTAAGCTTCCAGTGGACAGCTCAGTGTTCGGTGACCGGACATTCTTAAAGGACCACTTTGGGGGCCCAGCGCTCCCTGTTGACAGGCTACCACTGGATTGGTCATATTTAAATTGCCTGGGTTCATGAAGCAGTGACTCCACAATAGAAATCCAGTCCCCTCCTTTGGAGCCTTCCTTTGCCTCCAACCATCGTCTTACGTCTATAAAGATTGGGACATCTATGGTTGGCCATCAAGGGATTTCTGATCCGGGGGGGGGGGGGGTAATTGTTTCAGTTCACCTAGCAGAGAAGTTCAGAAGCTTTATTAAATCCTCCTTGTAAGGGGTTAAGGTTCTATAGTTAGGGTCCTTTCTTAACTATACATATGGTTGTGAAGGGTTAATAGGTTTTAGAGTGAATATTATTTCACTCATTTTAGTAGAATTCTAAATGGCCTTGTACACATAGTTTTCTTGTAAGGTTTTATCTCTGAGAAAAGATTATACATGCAGCATTCTTTAGACATTACTAAAAAAGATGTATCTTTCTGCTTCTTATTCTCATAGATGTTATGTTCTGTGGGAATTTCCTTGGTAACTGTTGAAACTAACAATGTTGTGTACTTTCTTATCTCATGGTAAGAACATTCTCTCCCTTTTGTAATTAATGCATGTGGACCCGCTGTCTGTAGTAACCAGTCACATATTGCTAACATAATATTTTTTTGTTCACTACCCAAATTGATGTAATATGTTCCCTCCCCTTTTTCTAATGCATATACTCTCATAGTATTATCAGCAAAGCCGGAGAGATGATTTCAGCTACAACGTGTCTGTGTCTTGTTTTCCTGTACTGAGATCTCTCTCTCATGGATTATCATCCGAACCAAACACACTGAGACTGCCAAAGGACAACCAGCGCCAGTCTGCCACCCCCACACACCTCATGGTGCAAAAGAAAGAGGAAGGTCATTCCATCCAAGGCCTGAAGGCTCTCACTAGCTTTAGGAAGATATGGACATTTCAGATAGTCAAACTTCTCAGTGGTCATGTCTCTCTATCATGAGAACTGTCTGGTGCCAAAAATAAAGAAGAAATTCCGCGCTGGAAAATACACAAAAAAACTTTAAAAAATGCAAGCCAGCACTGGAGGATAAATTCAAATAGAAATCCCAATAGTGATCAATAACAATAAAGTGCAGCGCAAAGACATATAAATTAAATAATAACACAATTGATGATCAGATAAAGTGTACAAAAATATATATAAATATATATATAAATATAACTCTAATAATAACACAAAAAGAAATCCATAAAGTGCATCAGTGAAAAAAGTCCAAAAGGTGCTCCAAATAATGAAGTGACTGATTGTGATAAATCTCAAAAGCTGTGATCAACAGGAAGGTTCCTTCACCAATAGCTAAAGATGGCCCCTCACCTCAGCCATTCGACCATGGCTAGGTCACAAAACTTTTGAAAACCTCCAAGGTAAGTGTAAGGACACGTCCAAGCTTTAAAGGTTACCAGCAGGCAGCAGACAGCTCAATACTCAGATCTGACCAAATCCCTCCTGTCTGCTCCGCAGACTACAGAGCTCCGCCTCACACACAGGCGGAGCTCTGTAGTCTGCGGAGCAGACAGGAGGGATTTGGTCAGATCTGAGTATTGAGCTGTCTGCTGCCTGCTGGTAACCTTTAAAGCTTGGACGTGTCCTTACACTTACCTTGGAGGTTTTCAAAAGTTTTGTGACCTAGCCATGGTCGAATGGCTGAGGTGAGGGGCCATCTTTAGCTATTGGTGAAGGAACCTTCCTGTTGATCACAGCTTTTGAGATTTATCACAATCAGTCACTTCATTATTTGGAGCACCTTTTGGACTTTTTTCACTGATGCACTTTATGGATTTCTTTTTGTGTTATTATTAGAGTTATATTTATATATATATATTTATATATATTTTTGTACACTTTATCTGATCATCAATTGTGTTATTATTTAACTGTCTGGTGCCGACATAAAAAATGTGTCGCTTCACATCCCAATGTTCACCTTCACTTTTATCTGATTCTGGCCCTTCTGTATCTCAGGAGTATTTTGGAGGTGGGTGACCTCAGTTATCTGCTGCTTCCAACAGATTCATTCCAGGATTTTGGGATAAATGTCAGCATTACACTGAGGACACTAATGCAGTCAGTCAGTGCTAGCTAGTAGGTGGAGTAGGACGCTTCCCGACGAGTCTGCTCTCACCTCAGGGCTAGTCAGACAGGCAGTCAGGTCTCTCCTAGCTCACTGCAGCAGCAGCACCCGCCATTGAACCCAGGACAACCGATCCTTCATCCCCTTCTGACCTCCCTCTTCTGCCGCCTCATATGCAGCTCCTCACAAGGTAAGGCCTGGCACCATCTGGCCTCTGGACTATCCTCATACCCGGGGACCGGATGCGGCCGTCCTTTTCAGGATAAGCCGCGGCTTGACCCCGGGAAAAGGACGATGATACCCCCCCTACACCCCCATCGCATCCTAAACATTTCCCCGCCATCTCCCCGCTACCCCCCTGGGGTCCTCAACCATTTTGGGGCCCGGACAATCCCGCTACTGGGTCGCGGTGGCTGCATCCAGGAAAGTCCGCGGCTTCAGCAATTACCCAGCCAAAGCCTCCCCGCTCTTAATACCACTAAAACCCCCTAGCCCCCCTAGGTTCTCCCCGTGGTGCCCCTGTATATCCTCCGCCCCCCTCGGCGTCCCCGCACCCAAGCCACCGGCTCGGGCCTAGTCCCGGTCGGCGGCCATCTTACTACTCCCCAACAATTTAAAACACCACTTTCACTCACCCCCACTCCCCCTCCACAGCCCGTTTTGCCTGAAACCAGCTCCCATCGTTTAACACAGGGGTACGTATCCCCCCCCAATTGCCCCCCCCACTAAGCAATTGATCCAGGGTTCACCGATCGCCCGTGAGGGGTCAGGAAGGAATTTTTTCCCCGGTCGCTGCAGATTGGTACAGCACGCCTGGGGTTTTTCGCCTTCCTCTGGACCGATCGGGGAGAGAAGACTTAACGAGTGAAGGTTCACTTGGATATTCTTCCTCCCATCACCATCAAAGACCTCCCCAATCAACACTACTTTCCCTGCATTTTTTCTGCGACCATGGGTTATCTAAAATACTCTGCAGAAACCATCTGGGAACTAAAACCATTTGCCTCTATACTTCCAGTCACCAAAAAAGCTCTAAGGAGTGAGCAACTGTTAAGAATCAATCGACGATTGACAGTCAAAAATTACACGCAGGTACCCCAGCCCAAGCGCATAATATGCACTTTGGTCAACACAAGATCGGCAGTAAAACACAGACAAGAAATCTATGATTTCATCCTTCAACACGATTTAGACTGCCTCTTCATCACAGAAAGCTGGCTCACAGCCGACTGCAACACCATTCTAACAGAATTGGTGCCAGTAAATTATCGCATTCAAATGCAAAACAGAGTGGGGCAAAGAGGGGGGGGCTGGCGGTGATCCACAAGATTCACCTCTTGATCACCAAACCAGTCCTTCAAAACTCCTTCCATTCATGGAAACCCTCACTCTGCAGCTGCAAACAAATCCCCAAGACACGGTCCATATTCTACTTTGCTAAAGACCACCAGGCCCAAAAACGCATCTTCTCACGACGTTGACGGAGTTCATCTCCACATATACCCTAAACATCAAACACCTTTTTGTGCTTGGGGATTTCAACCTCTGGGCCAACTTCTCACTGGACCCCGTCGCCGACGCCTGCATCGACCATCTGGAAGGATTAGGTCTGCAGCAACTAATACATGGCCCCACTCATGCCTCAGGTCATACGCTCGATCTCATTTTCAAACAAGATTTGGAAATTGACATCCTGGAAAATGAGCCGCAACCATGGACTGATCACCATGCCATTAAATTCACAATTACCAAAAACGCCAGCCAAAAAAAAAACGATAAAACCGGTGACAACTCACTGGACTAGATCTCAGAAGAAGCTCCACTCGGAACTCTTCAAAACAACACTAGGGAACAAAATAAAAACAATCCAACAAAAACAAACAGCCACAGAAACACTTTACGCCATCAACAATGCACTACTACAGTCAGCTGACTTGGTAGCACCAAAACACAAAACTTGCATCCGGAAAAACAACTCCGGCTGGTTTAATGACCAGCTGGCGTTGCTAAAGAAAGAGCGTAGAAGAGCAGAAGCTGCTTGGAAAAGGAGCTCTTCAGGAGGAAAACCACACCATTTATAAGAAAATAACCAAGAAATATCAAAAAGATCTTTATGGCCAAAAAAAATAATTTCTCCAACATCATCGCAAATGCCCTAAACCGCCCCCGCAAACTCTTCAAGCAGGTCACTCAGACTATGAATCATGCTTGAGAGGCCCCCAATTCTGATTCACTAAAATTTTGCAACAAATTATTTCATTAATAAAATTGAAAAAATCAGTGAAAGTATTCAGCAAAATATAACCATCACCAACCCCCCCCCCCCCCAAATCACAAACCTAATACCCACATAAATCCGCCGCAATCACCAAAATTCACTCTAAAACCCATTTCCATCGAGGCCACTAAAAACATCATCGGTACTCTGCGAAATACCACAGCACCCAATGACATCATCCCCACTAAACTGCTGAAAGAAAGTGCCGATATATTGGCGCCAGCTATCACGCAGCTCATAAACCAATCATTCAAGGAGGGCATGGTGCCCACCTTGCTGAAACAAGGTACAATAAAACCAATTCTAAAAAAAACTACCCTCGACCCCAAAGATCCAAACAACCGGAGACCCATAACAGGCCTGAATGTCTTCTCCAAGGTAATGGAGAAAGAAGTTGTACAACAGCATTTAGACACCCATAAATTACTTGATCCGTTTCAATCAGGTTTCCGTCATGGAACAGAAACGGTGCTGCTCAAAATATGGGATGACGCTCTAGAGGCCGCAGACTAAGGAGAATCTTGTCTCCTGATACTGTTGGACCTAAGCGCGGCTTTTGACACTGTAGACCATGGCCTACTACTGACTAGGCTAGTTGAAGTAGCCAGAGTCGCGGAAGTTGTTTTACCCTGGTTCTCCTCTTTCTTGGAAAATTTATCACAAATAGTGAAACTGGGGTCTTTCACTTCTGAAAAACGTACGGTATCATGCGGAGTCCCTCAGGGATCCCCCTTGTCACCCATACTTTTCAATATCTATCTCCGCCCTCTCTTTGAAATAATCAGTAACCAGAAGTTACTTTACCACTCCTATGCAGATGACACACAACTGTAATTCCGCATCTGAAACAAAAAGGATCATTCTATTGGATATGAGAAATGCCTTACTCTGATAGATAACTGGATGACAAACAGTTATCTCAAACTCAACGGTTCGAAAACAGAACTTCTCCTGTTTCACGCCAACCGAAAAAATCACCCCGCGTCAACATGGACTCCCCCGCCCATTCTTGGTAAAACTATCACCCCTAGCACCAAAGTCAAAAGTCTCGGAGTCATTTTCGACACCTACATGACAATGGATGCACAAATAGTGTCAGTAGTCAGCGGATCGCACCATCTGCTGCGCCTACTACGCAGGCTCACCCCCTTTATCACGAAAGAAGACATTGCAGTCGTGGTGGGAACAATCATCAATTCCAGACTTGACTACGCAAATACGACGGACGTCAGGCAGGCCAAAAACAGGAAGTGACATCGGCGTGCGCTCCAAGCCTCTCAACAGTGAGAGCTGGAGCGCAACATTCGACGTCAGGCCGAACGGAAAACGTCTCGCATATCAGCAAGGTGAGTTGCGCTATAGGCCTAGCATGAAAGGGGAGGGCCAGATAGCAAAAAGAGGAGTGTGCTATAGCACATCTCTTGAACAAAGTCCAGCCCGGCCTGCAATGGCAAATTACGCCCACACGTTAATGATAAACAAGGGGGCTAAGGAGTGAATATAAAATATGATTAAAAATTCAATAATAAAACAATTAATGATTGAATACGGACTAATGACAGTCAAATGTCCGCAATTCCAACTATATTAAAAAATTGCCTTAAACTGTATTAAGAGCACTGTAGAATCAGTGCCATATAAGGCAATAATCTATGAATACAAAAATATAAAAAAATTAAAAAATACTTACTTAAATGAAAGTCAATGCCAAAAGGCAATGCATCATAAAAGATACTATCTTATAAACAAATTTAAACACGGGGGGAGATGACGGAGCCACAACCAGGTATGAAGAAACAATAATGACATCATGATTGATTAATGAACGCATTAATGTCCCACTCAACATTAAGCCCATGTGGGACATATGTGCGTAACTCATAAATCCAGTATGCTTCAAGTCTGGAAACACCCCTCATCTTAGCTCCACCTCTCCATGGTGGTACAAATTTGTCGATAATTAAAAACTGTGTACCCTTAGGATTCCGATGCCTGTATCCTTCTTGTGATATGTGAGTGTGATATTTTACTTTTTTATTATCAGTAAAAAAAAAAATGTATACAGTATCACACTATGTCCATTTCCTTTTTCTCTTGAACCATCATGCTTTGAACCCCCGGATTCACTGTTGGTGAGCTTATCTGCTTACCTGTGCTGAATATTGCTCATTATTGGTCCGCGTTTCTGTGGTTTCATCTATACTGCAACAATATTGGAATTATCCTCCCATATCGCTCAAGTCTTCTGAGGCCAGGACACCGTTACCATTAAGCCCTTCTGACCTATTAGGTATACATCTATTTAGGTCCACAACATCTGGTAAGCCTCTGATTCATCTTGGTGGTGGATTACCTGTTCAATACTCATTACACTTTCCCTCCAGGACTGAGTTGCTTTTTTGTTGGATCACGAATACTGAACTTTTGTTATTGAACTTTATTATTCCAATATTTCAATCTTAAGCACATTGATTTTTGTGAACTTTATCACGTATGTCCTTCATGCATGAGGGTCTCACTTAATTATTGTTTGTTTGCACATATTATTAGCGCTACATTTTTTTGTTTTTTGCTTGTCTGTTCAGAATTTGATCGAATTCTGTAGTGTTGGCTGCTATATTATATGTTTTATCAGTAGCGCGGTGATTTATATACTTTTAGTATATTGTATTCTTTTTACCTATATGGTGACAATCTTTGGAACTGTATATTTTAATTCAATATTTCATTTTTTTGATAAATATGTATAACTAGCTGAATACCCGGTGTTGCCCCGGTCTTCCTATCTTAACCTTTTGGGGAGGAAAATCATAGTAATATAAATATACCCATCTTTTATATAAGGGTGTAGGTAAGGGTTAATTTAACTGTCATATATTTTTATTTGGCATATAAGTAATATGTGTACCAGGTATTATTGAAATATCTCCAGGCGTACAGAAGTTATGTGGGAACATACATTTCCCATTGATTTGCATGGGACTTTAAACAAAAACCCCGACCCTCACAAATGGGGGTAGTTAAGGGATAAATTAACTATCCTATAGTTTAAGTGGACATATAAGTAACATGTGACCAAGTGTTATCGAAATATCTACAGCCGTTTGGAAGTTATGAAGTAAGATGTATTTCCCATAGAGTTGAATGGGACTTTCAAGGAAAACCCCGACCATGGCAAATGGGGGTGGGTAAGGTTTAAACCACCTATCCTATGTTTGTTGCTGACATATAAGTAACATGTGTGCCAAGTTTCATGTTAATATCTTTAGCCGTTTGGACGTGATGCTGGAACATGAAGTAACATGTATTTCCCATAGAGTTGAATGGGACTTTAAAGAAAAACCCCGACCATGGCAAATGGGGGTGGGTAAGGGTTAAACCACCTATCCTATGTTTGTTGCTGACATATAAGTAACATGTGTGCCAAGTTTCATGTTAATATCTTTAGCCGTTTGGACGTGATGCTGGAACATACATACACACGTTGAGTTTTATATATATAGATAGATTGTGAATTAAACTCTTATTTTTACTTCAATATCTCGTATATTTGGAATTAATACTATCAGTGCCTTAAAAGTGCACCCAGGGGAACCCCCTTTCTTTTCCATGTGAATTGGTAACGGGGTAAATTGTACCCCTACCATTTTACAAAAATAAGTGTCAAAATGTAAAAACCACAGATGACAGTTTGGGGCAAGTCCTTTATAAAAAATAAAAAAAAATAAAAAGGAAAGGTTCCAACGATGTAATTCTGTCTCGAGCGATATGGAGGAAAAAAAAAAAAAAACGAGGCTATGAACGATACCTATAGGAGGCGCCCGGCCGAATGACGCTCGCTTGGTGTGACAGCTCTTTTAAAGCTGAGGACAGGGCCACCCGTCACATGTACATATGACCCCACCCCCTTTCTGACACAAGGAGAAAGCCCAGGGTTACCCATAGATGTGTACGGGTGATCCCGCCCCCTCTGACGTGTCACGGGAAACCCACAATGAGCCAGAGGGGGCGGGGTCACCCATAGATGTCATTGGGTAACCCTGGGCTTTCTCCTTGTGTCAGAGAGGGGCGGGGTCACCCGCGCATTTTACAGGTGGCCCCGCCCCCAGCTTTAAAAGAGCTGTCACACCAAGCGAGCGTCATTCGGGTGGGCGCCTCCTATGAGGCGGTATCGTTCGTAGCGTTGTCTTTTTTTTCCTCCGTATCGCTCGAGACAGGATTACATCATTGGAACCTTTTTTTGTTATTATTATTATTTTCTTTTTAATAAAGGACTTGTCCCAAACTGTCGTCTGTGCTTTTCAAAATTTTTACACTTTTTTTGTGAAATGGTAGGGCTACAATATACCCTGTTACCAATTCACATGGGGGGCTGGAATCTGGAGATCCCCTATGTTAAAGGGGGGCTTCCAGATTCCGATAAGCCCCCCGCCCGCAGACCCCCACAACCACCGGGCAAGAGTAGTGGGGATGAGGCCCTTGTCTCCATCAACATGGGGACATCCTCCCCATGTTGAGGGCATGTGGCCTGGTATGGTTCAGGAGGGGGGAGCTCTCTCGCCCCCCCCCCTCTTTTCCTGCGGCCTGCCAGATTTCATGCTTGGATAAAGGTCTGGTATGGATTTTTGGGGGGAACCCCACGCCATTTCTTTTTTTTGGTGCGGGGTTCCCCTTGATATCCATACCGAGCCTGATATGAAATTAGCTTTTTTTCAATTTTGGTTTGGGGTTCCCCTAAATATTCATGGACTAAGGGGGAACCCATGCTGTTTTTTTTTCAATGACTTTTATCAGTATTGCCGGGACCCGGCAATTCATTATAGCCACGAGTAGGACTCTTTTTCCTTTAGAAATGTCATTTTGTGCAGAGACTTTTCCAAGCACGGGAAAAATGCGCTACTTTACAGGCATACTATAGACACTCCCCAGGTATGAAATTTAAAGGAATATTTCACTTTTATTGTTTCAGTTTAAGCATTATTAAAATCACTGCTCCCCAAAAAAATGCATTTTTTTTAAAAAAAATTGCATTGATACATGTCCCCTGGGGCAGGATCCAGGTCCTCAAAAAACTTTTTATGACAATAACTTGCATTTTAACCTTAAAATTATCACTTTTGATGGGCGCATGCACGGCGTGAAGCTGGACAGTCGCTTTTGAGGAGAGCTCCGTGCACAGCGGGGACTTCAACGCCTTCCCTGTGGCTTTAAACGCTCCCAATCATACTTGCACCCCCGGGAGGAACAAGCGGTGCATGCCGTCCTCCCGATCCCGTCGCGGGAAACCGTCGCAAAAGACCCTCACAAACTACCTCCTCAGGGTCCGTGAGATGGCTGGGAAGATGCAGGATGGCGCCGGTGCACACAGCCCGGCGGCCTCCCCTGCACACTCGTCAGCGGAAAGTGAGTATAATCTACAACTCACTAAGGCAGATCTTGATGACATCCTAGCAGCCATGTATACTAAAGCTGGCTGAAAAGTTTCAATCTGAGTGTAGCGCCCCCTTACTTTCAGTATGGGCACTACGCTAAAGTTAGTGGGGAATGGGAGAGTTACTTTGCTCCCATTCAAAATTTGCTAAAATTGAGACTTATGTCACTCCAGAAACGTCCACTGGGTCAGTCTGTGCTCCAGGGATGCAATACCATCCCTGGCCAGCAGTTGGCACCAGAGGGGTTCTGGCAGAGCAACTTTCCCCAGCAGCCAATCAGAGAAGTTTCTCCCTCGCAAGGCATGCTGGGGAGGGGTATATCTGTGACAGGTGTCATGTGCTAACAGAGTTTTGCGGGGTCCGAGTTCCAGGTGCGGCATCCAACTTCAGGGTGCGTGCATCCATGGACCCCACCAGCGAGGCCCACCAGGCCAGAATTGCAGTCTACATAAACCCTCATCCTGAGGTAAAACTGACCTACTGGGTTCCCGGTGATATTGAAAGGATCCCAGGCTGGGTGTCGTTCGATTGGGTAGTCGGCTTGAGGGGAACCCGGAGGCAGGTTGTCCAACATGGCTTGAACGAACCAATCGGGGATCTGGTGACCGAAATGGTGACAGGTACGTGTTGCTGTCATCCGGTGACCTATGCTACAAACCTACTGGGAGGATTCGCTCAATTTATCCATCTAGCTCACCTGTGGCAGAGGCCCTAGAGCCAGGTCTGTGAGAGGATTTTCTGGGAGGAACAGATCTCTAAGTGACGCTTCGGTTGCCAGGCTTGTGAGATCGGTCTGTCCGGGGGCACGTTTCCCACTCCAACTAAAGTGGCGATGAATAACAGTTTGGTACGCAAGTACTGCTCAATTAATATCCGGGCCTGACACTGCAAGGTTCTTCTTTCTTCTTCGTCAACCTGCTCTTCCCACTTAATGTTGATTTTGGCCGTGTTTGGCCTGGAATAAAGCATAGGAAAACCCTTTATTCTATGTCTGGACTTTCGCTCACTGCTTTGTTCTCCAACTGCACCCATACGCCACATTAAGGTAACTCAATATGCCGATCCCAAAAACAAATCAGCGGCTCCTTCGGGGGTAGCGCTACATGAGCTTCACAAATCAACTAACACTCTGCACTGTTCTGGGTGGCAGGAGGGACCTCTTAGAAACTAAGCATGATGAACTGCAACTGGCTTATTTTGACCTCCGTAGAGACCATGAATCCCTCATTGAATCTGTGTCCCAGCTCCAGTCCCACTTAGAGGATTTGGACAACAGAAACAGGAGTAGCAATTTGAGGATCAGGGGGGTCCCAGAGGTGGTCACGGAGCTTATCCCTGCTATTCACAAGCTGTTCCAGTCCCTGCTTCCTGCTTCTCCTGCAGAGGCTTTTGCTTGTGACAGGATCCATAGAGCCCTGCGCCCCAAACCTCCGGAGGATAAACCACCCAGGGACATAGTCCTATGCCTGAAAGACTACCTGGTGAAGGAGGAGATCCTTAGGGCCTCCCGCAATACCCCCAACATTATGCTGGATGGTACCAAGATTCAAATTTTCCCAGATATTTCACCGGCCACTTTGGATAAACATTGCAGGTTTAAGGAGATTACCACACCTCTCCAAGAGGCCAGAATCAGGTACAGATGGGGATTTCCTTTCAAACTCCAGGTCCCACACCAGGGGACCACCTACACGGTTGTCACCATCGAGGAGGGGAAGGAACTCCTTGTCAAGCTCAGGCTTCTGGCTAAAGAAGATCTTCCTAGACTGCCTTCTACTCCCTGCCCGTCTGCCATCTGGTCCACCCCATCCCCGCAGAGGGATCGCAGAAGACAGGAGCAGAATCTCAGGGAGCGCTTGAACTGATCTGACTCTTCTCTCCACTTATCCCAGTTCCACCATTTGTTTTCCCACTTTAAGAAGAGGATCTTTCCCTGACGGCTGAGGAGAACCGCCTTTATTTACGGGGGAGGTGCAAACGGTAAGGACTCTTTTCTGCTCCCGGATTTCCACCCCCCCCCCTACTAGCATCCTGCTTTCTGCTCCATGCACCATTTTTCCCTGATTGTTCCCCACTGTGCTGACTTACAGTGGTGCCTGTTTGGTTGTCCCCCCACTCTTGTAGATATCCTCGAACAAGTAAAAGAGGATTGAAGTTACTCTGAGATTGCCATATATTTTTTATTTTTAGTTTTTTATTTATCCTTCAAATTTTTTGCCCTTCAACGGGTTAACAAGAGTGTTGGACAGTTTAGTCCTATTGATCAGGAATTTTTTACGCCTGGTTACTGTTTTCACCTATTGTCGGGATGGTCTTTCCCCTCCCGACCCTATTATTTTACATGTGTTTTGTTTTCTTTCTATGTTACATGGTTTTAGGTTACGGGACTCTTTTTGCAGATTTCTCAATTCTGGATGTGTTTGGTTTGTTTGCCTTTAAGGCTTGTACTAGACCCTCTTACATGTGGGTATTTGCTCACCTACAGATTTTTCCGTTAGTCCCTGCCATACTGTGGCAAGGGACAACGTTAGCCTACTCCTTGGGACTCCCCCCAAATTGTACAGGCATATTTGTATTTCTAAGTCAAAATGGGTATTAGATTAATCTCCCACAACGTTAGGGGGTTTAATTCCCCTCAAAAGAGGAAAAAGGCTTTTTCAGCCTATAAGTGCCTACAGGCGGATATCATATCATTCTACTACAGGAGACTCACTTCTCAGATAATAATCACCCTTCATACTTTGATAGGTCTTATGGCCGGGGTATTTTACAACATTTGGGGCTAAATCCAGAGGAGTGGCAATATTTGTTAAAAAATGTCTGATGTTTGATATTGAGAATATATATAAGGACCCAGCTAGTAGATTTATTATCCTGCAGGGCTCCTTATAAGGCAATATGGTCACGATAGCTAATGTTTATGCCTCCAATGACTCTCAAGCTACTTTCTATAAGAATTTTTTTCAGATCCTGGACAAATACAGCTCTCCGCACCTGTTATTGGGTGGGGACTTCAATTTGGTGGCGCACTCTGCTCTGGATAGAAGCAGGGTTGGCAGCGCACACAATGTAGGTGCCCGGGAGTACACATTTTACTCTCACCCCCATGACAGCTACTCCAGATTGGATTATCGGTTTTTCTCCCCTATATTCCTTGCAAACTCCACCTCTGCAGCCATTCACCCCTGCCATTGGTCAGACCACCAGGTGGTCTCCTTGGACATTTCCCACATAGGCCTTAAACCTTCCGTAGCGGGCTGGAGGTTAAATGAGTCCCTACTCTCTGACCCCATTATAGTCTTCCAGCTTGCAAAACATATGACAGAATATTTTGCCACCAATGACACGGATGATGTTTCCCCTTCAGTCCTTTGGGCTGCCCACAAGGTGGTAATGAGAGGGCACCTTATCCAAATAGAGAGAAATAAGCAAAGACTAATTGATATTACTAGACTCACTGCTGAACTAGGTTATATCATTTGCTTACACGTTCCCATGCCTCCAACCTTCTTCTACAAATTAATAACACTAGATTAGAGCTAGATAAAATTCTCTCTGAACAGACCGAAAGGTCTCTGAGATGGTCTAAGGCTAGGTTCCTGTTGCATAGTAATTCGGCTTCGACCATGTTCGCCAGAAAGCTTAACCAATCACTCCAATTCCCTCACACCTACAAATTAAGAAATCCTAGTGGTAACTTAGTCTCCCACCCAGCGGAGGTTGTACAAATTTTTTCAAAGTTTTATACAAAGCTTCTTTCCCCTCCTTCCTCACTTCCTGACCCGGCCCTCAAATCTTGGTTAGATGATCTACCTCTTCCCACCCTTACATCAGAACACCTACTTGAGCTGAATGCCAATTGCTCAGAATCCGAAATTCTTGAGGTTATCAAGTCATTGAAACCGTCCAAAACCCCTGGCCCTGATGGGTACTCAGCCCCATACTATAAAAAATTCAAGGACAATCTAATTCCACGTCTAAAATCCCTCTTTAACCATGTTCTGAAGGGTAATCATTTCCCGGATGACATGCTGCTAGCAAACATGTCCCTGATCCCAAAACCCAACAAGGATCACTCCCTACCTCAAAACTATAGACCGATTTCGGTCAGCAATACGGATCTGAAGATCTTTGGCCATATTCGCTGGGAACGCCTGGTGTAAGGGGGGACCCCGCTGGGAACGCCTGGTGTAAGGGGGGACCCCGATGGGAACGCCTGGTGTAAGGGGGGACTCCGGGTTTCCACTGATTCTGCATTATGGTGAGTTGAATTATTTAATTCTATATTACAATGTAATAATAGAAATAATGCGCTGCAATCACCCTGACACCATAACAACCATGGTCCGAGATGATTCAAGCGCCATCTGCTAATTTGTTAAACTTTCTGGAATACACATTTCTATTGTGGTGAAGGATCTGGTCTCTCTCTCTCTCCCCCCAGGTAAGCCACGCCCATTTTCGCTACCGCAGAGGGCCCCTTAGCAGAATTTTGCTTAGGGTCCCAGGGAGGTCAGGATCGGCACTGGTTCCACGTAACCAGCGTGGAACGCAAATGACGCCGACAGATTTATATGGGGGGGGGTGTTCTGGCATTCAGTTTTTGAGAATCGTGAGAGAATCGCGATCTTTAGTCTAAGCAAAAGAATCGTGATTCTCATTTTGACCAGAATCGTGCAGCCCTATAACCATCGGTTTTGACCTATCGGTCAGGCGTCCATCGGTCCAATTTTAAAACAAGTTCTCTGTTTTTGGACCAAAGGACAACTGACCGATGGGGCCCACACACGGTCGGTTTGGACCAATGAAACTGAACTTCAGTCCGTTTTCATCAGTTTGGACTGATAGCGTGTACAGGGCCTAAGTGTCCCGCCCTCCCGATAAACATCCCTCATCACATTATTACTTCTCTCCAATCCACCTTTAAGTTCTCCATCGAACCACGGACATTATCATGTTTAGGGATCAAATTAGCTTCTTCGCTTCACAATATGTATATGGCCAACTACCCACCTGCTTTTACTCACATCAGACAGTTGTTACTTACGTGGAGCCCATATTATATCTCCTTCTTAGGCAGGGTCCAAGCTGTAAAAACGTCTGTTCTCCCCAAGCTTCTATTTTTATTTAGAGCCCTCCCCAACTATGTGTCGAGCCGAACGATTGATCTATTTCAACGTGACGTGAACAAATTTGTTTGGCATAATAAAAAACCCAGACTAGGTAAGCTAATGGTTTACAGACCTAGGGCCTCAGGTGGTCTGGGTTTGCCTAACCTCTGGCTTTATTACACCTCCGCCAGACTGTTGCAAACTGTACAATGGCATACCTCCCCGAGTGGCATTCCTTGGCTCTGTTTCGAACTAATCTCTATATCCCCCTATTATCTCCCTGGTCTGCTGTGGTCCAAAACAATTCGCCCCAAAGATATCTCCTCTTTAAACATGGTCGTGGGCCAGTCCCTATATCTCTGGTCATTATATAAGAAAAAGTTATCTTTACTCCCTCGTAACCCCAGGCTTGCCTCTTATTTCGGTGACCCCTCTTTCACGGCAGCTTTCCCCAATCCGGGGGTTTTTGCCCTTTGGATCTCAAATAACCTAGTGACCCTGGACTCAATGCAGAAGGATGGGGTGATTCACTCCTTCCTGTCCCTACAATCCTCCTACTCCCTCCCCAGGTCATAATTTTTCAAATATCTGCAAATCAGGCATTTTTTAACTCTCAGTACTCTGGAGCCCTTACTAACCCTGTTGCTTCATTTGAGGGTCTCTGTGGCCCTTCTTCCAGAGACAGGGGAACCATCTCCCGCCTATATGGTTTTCTGGGTGTCATCGGCCTCCTAGAGAAATCTTCAGCCGTGCTCGGTTGGGAGTTGGAGACGGGGGTGGTGGCTTCCCCGGAGGAATGGGCAGATAGGATCTCCAACATGCATAAATGCACAAAATCTGTGGCGGTGAAGGAAACTGTGGTGAAGTTACACACCAGGGGGTATCTTACCCCTGCTAAATTGCATAAAATCTTCCCCGCAGTTTCCGAGCTTTGCTTCAGAGGTTGTCCTGAGAAAGACATCCACTTACATATCTTTTGGCGCTGTACAGCATTGAGGGACCTTTGGCAAAGGGTTACGGATAGGGTGGTAGAGATCACAGGGATGCAAGCTACTTTAACACATCAGATGTGCTTATTTTTTGCTGAGATACCCGGTTGAGGCCTACTTCACCCTTTTCTTGGTTACTGATTTCTTAGCTTTGGCTGACTCCACACGATTTCTATAGATATGTAGCTTCAGTCATGTATGTGGACCAGAATTGTCCGTTCTCTGTTATCACATATTGTTACATGTTCTATGTCAGTGTATTTATGTTACTGGACACTTTTTGTTCTTGCTACTACTTTTTCAATAAAAACGTTTGTATTAAAAAGAAAAATTATCACTTTTGATTTCTCCCATAGACTTTTAAAGGGTGTTCTGCAGCTTTTTGAATTTGCCGCGAACACCCCAAATTGTTCGCTATTCAGCGAACGGGGCGAACAGACAATGTTTGAGTCAAACTCATGTTCGACTCGAACAGATAGCCCATCCCTAATTAACGATAGGCCCCAAGTAACATACAGGCTAGTGAAATCCCTTTGGGAACATCTTACACACAGCTATTTAGCAAATAGTTTGACAATAAACTCCTCTCAAGTAAGTCGTTGTACCTTCAGATGTGGTAAATTAAATTTTTGTGATTGAATTTTTGTTAGAAAAAAAACATTTCATTACCTAATGGGGATAATTGGACCCCATGGTTTGGCAATAATTGCCAAACCATGGGAGTAGTCTAATTTATGCAATGTACGTGTCAAGCTAAGGAAAACCAAAAGACTGTTTTGGAAACAGATTTGCAATAATGTGTATCTAATTAAAAATGGTAAAATGATGACTGTGGTTAGTCATCATGTGGGTGTGTTTCACAAATTTGATGCCAAGGCACTAACATTTTTTGCTTTGGGACATGTTGGAAAATCGTAACATGGTGGCAATATCAATAGGACACTTCTTCAACTCAAAACAAAATGGATCTTTAAACTGGATGCCACAAAGTTTCCAGGTTTAAACGAGAATATTAGTTTCCTTGTCAATATATCTTTATTGAACAGTATTAAAGACAAGTGTACATTTGGGAACAGTAATAATAAAATTAAATGGTATTGAACAGAAAGTATTTCCGTATCTAGCCTGTGTACAAATAATAACGTAAGTAAATTCGATAGAGGTGGCCCTATAATTAGCCTTTCCCTCCACTTATAGCATAAGAATTAAACAAAATGATAATCAGGAGCATAGAGGTGTTAAACCTGTCTATACTAAAAACTAATAACAGTCCAGGAATTGTGGCTAAGTGCTACTGGCCCTAGGATCTATAGCATACTTTGCTTCTTCTAAGGCTTCCTGAGTAGCGCGTGACTACAAATTTACTAAGTTACTTCATGACTATCCTTATACATCTAATTAGTATGGTAAAGATGGGTGCTTAAGGAAAAAAAAGAAAGAAAATCGGTCTTGGGTGAGTAGAAGAAGATGTGAGGGAAATGGAAAAAGGAAGTAAAAAGGAAGAGAAAAAAAAAAGAAAAAAAAGGGGGGGGGAGGAGGGAGGGAAAGAGGGGTCTGCGGGGTCAGAACAGGAGTCTACCAACCTTGTGCATATCAATGAGCCGGACACCAACTAGATGACTGGGCTACCATGGCTTGAGTACTTCTCCATTAAATGTGTTTTGTGTTACATAATCCAGCCAGGGCTTCCATACGCTTTCAAATCTGGTGATTGTGTCAGCTTCAATAGCAGACATCTTGGCATATACCATAGCAACGTTCATTCTGTTAATAACTTCATTCAAGTGTAAGTTTGGAGATTTCCAGGCTTTCGCTATAGTCTGTTTAGCTGCCGTTAGAAGCTGGTTTGTCAAAGTAAAGTGAACGTGCGGGACATTAACCGGTTTTAGGTTAAGTAAGGCCGTTTTTGGGTCCATGGGGATCGTTTTATTCGTGAGTACATTAATTATTTTAAATATCTCTGACCAGAATTTCTGAACTATCGGGCACAACCACCAGGTATGAAAGTAAGTCCCCCTATTTGCGCAATCTCTGAAGCATAATTCTGAGTAGTTACTCGAGAATTTGGCTACCCTAGAAGGGACCAAGTACCACCTGGAAAGTACCTTAAAGTTTGTTTCTGCCGCTAAAACGTTAATCGACATTGTTTTGGTATTGTTCCATATTTGACCCCATTCCTCCGAACTCAGCTCCTCTCCCAAATCTTCTTCCCATTTATGGACATATGGTATTTTGTTATTGCTAGAGTTCGAGAGCAGAAGGAGGTACAATGTGGATATAACTTTTCTAGCGTGCAGGTCATTATTGCATATGGTTTCAAAAGCAGATAGTCGGTTGTTGACTATTGTCGTACATGCTGTGGGTTGGAAGAAATTCTTTATCTGTAGATATCGAAAGATTTCCTTGGGGGGTATTCCATACAATTTGTTCAAGGATGGGAAGGGGATTATTGTTGTCGAGTCGAAGAACCTATATTTCTGTGTACAATCTCGATCCACCCATTCTGTAAAGGATTTAGGGGAGACCCAGGCTGGGTAAAAAGCAGGGTTTTTGATGAAAAACAGCAGGGGGGTTAAAGGGGACATCAGGAGATGTTTATTTTTTACTTTGTCCCATAGGGATAATGTGTGTTTTGTGATGGGATTATTTATGTGTTTCCGTTGTTTTGGGGTGACCCATAACAAATTCGAGGTTGAGATGGGATCACTTTCTATTGCTTCAATTGACACCCAGATCGGTGCTTCTTGCTTGGCGTGATATTTAGTCAGAATAGCTAATTGCGCGGCTTGATAGTATTTTGCAAAATTGGGGAAACCAAGCCCCCCGGCTGTCTTTGGGAGGTGTAAGATTTGTGGTTTGATCCTAGGTTTGGAGGGCCCCCAGACAAAGGAGGAAACTCGTCTTTGGACAACCTGCAGGAAATGTGCAGGTACTGGTATAGGAAGCACTCTAAAGAGGTACAGGAGTTTGGGTAAAATGGTCATTTTTATGGCTGAGACTCTTCCAAACCAAGAAAGAGGGAGTTGTGTCCAGGATTTCATTAAGTTTGTCAGCTGCTTCAGGAGAGCTGGATAATTACAGCTATAAAGATTTGAGACTTCAGCGGTCAAGTGTACTCCCAGGTACGGGATGCTTTTGACTGGCCATTCGAATGGGAGGCCCACTTTGGCGGCCGATAGTTCTGTATGAGAAAGGGAGATGTTGAGTGCTAGGCATTTTTTGGGATTTATTGCCAAACCAGAGATTGACGCGAATTGATGTAGGATTGGGAGTAAGTTGGGCCCCGAGACTTGAGGAGAGGAAAGAAACAACAAAATATCATCAGCGTAAAGGCATAACTTATGCTTTACTCCCCCTAATTCAATACCAAGCACCTTGGGGTCAAGTCTTATCTTTTGGGCTAGGGGCTCAATCAGAAGGGCAAACAGTAACGGGGATAACGGGCAACCCTGTCTGGTCCCCCTTTGGATATCAAACATTTCCGACTTGTAGCCTGCATATTTCACATATGCTTTCGGGTTTCGATAAAGTTGCAGAACCCAGCTTATAAAGTTGGGGCCGAAGCCCCATTTTTTCAGTGAAAATTCCATATACGACCATGAGACTGAGTCGAATGCCTGTCTGACATCCAAAGAGAGAAAACAGGCAGGGATCTTCCTTTTTTTAGCTATACATGCCAACAGGCTTGCTCTCCTGATGTTATCGCCTGCTTGCCTGCTGGGCATGAAGCCTACTTGGTCCCGGTGAATCAAGGATCCTATTGTTTTGTTTAGCCTATTGGCCAATATTTTACCGAGTAACTTCACGTCTGTGTTTAGCATGGATATCGGACGGTAGTTGTCACATAGGGTTGAGTCAGAGTGTGGCTTGGGTATCATGCAGATAGTGGCTGTGAGGGACTCCTGCCTAAAGGATTTCTGGCTCAATAAATCATTGAAGGCCACCACCATCATTGGGAAAAGTTGATTACTAAACGTTCTATAGTATCTTGCGGTGAATCCATCCGGGCCCGGACGTTTATTTAATTTTAGCTCTTTAATGGCGCACATGACATCTTCTTGCGTGATTGGTGCATCCAACAAATTTTTGTGTGATTCATTTAGTCGAGGCAATTGCAAATTGGTAAAAAAGGCATCCGCTTCCCTTTCGCTAAAAGAGTTTGATTCTGTGTACAGTTTTTTAAGATGTGTGCTAAATTTTTGCACAATTTTGACTGGGTTACTAGAGAAGTTGCCATTTGTTGTTTTAAGATGTATCGGTTTATAGTTTTTATTAATGGAATTGAGCGATCTCGCAAGAAGAGTGCCTGATTTATTGGCTTTATTATAGAAAGAGTGTTTGCGCCTAAGTATCATCTTATCAGCCGTGTCCGTAAGAAATAGGTCTAATTCCGTTCGTGCTTTGTCCAGCCGGGCTTTTGTCACGGGTGTATGACTGTGTTGGAAGGCCATGAAGGCTCTCTCATGTTCTTTCTCTAATTTGTGGAATAATTGTTTCCGCTCCCTTTTAAGGATCCCCATTTGCCTTTGTATTTTCCCCCGTAGCACTGGTTTGTGTGCCTCCCAGAGCGTAAGCGAGGAGACATCGGGTGATGTATTAAGTGTTATATACTCGTCTAAATCTTGTTCTATTATTGTCCTATAGGAGGGATGTTTAAGAATAATGTCAGGTAAATACCATGTCGGGTCTTGTTTTTTGGGGATCATAGAGGATAGGACAGTGAGGACTGCATTATGGTCGGACCACGGAATTGGAATGATGCTTGAGTCCAGGACTTCTGGGAGCATGCCAATCGACAGAAATATATGGTCTATGCGGCTAGACGATTTATGGGGGTTCGAGTAGTAGGTATAACCACGTTTGGTGGGGTTTGTTTCCCTCCATGAATCCGCTAAATTATATTTTGCCAGTAGGCTGGAAAGGTTCCATTTATTCTGGTGGGACGGGGAAAAGGGCGTTTTGTCAAGAAAAGGGAGGAGAACTTGATTAGAGTCTCCACAGATGAAGATGGACCCAAATTTATGTGCGTTTACTACTTGCAGGAGATGCGACATAAATGGTAGGGGATTTAAATTAGGTGCATAGTATGAGACTACTGTTATTGCGTTGTCCAATAAATGACCAGTTAGGATGAGATATCGGCCCTCGGGGTCTATGATTTCTGATTTAATAGTGAATGGCGTAGATCTGTGAAATGCTATAAGGGTAGCGATTACCAAGCTCTCTGATTTCTTTAGTGAGCTTAGTTGTAATCTGATCTGAGGTATTCTGCAGTGCCTTGTGAAGCATTTTCTCAAATTGTCTCATTATGCTGTTAGGGACCGCTGTCCCTTGAGTTATTTGTGAGGTACCATCCTGCGCTACATCCTCCTCCTCACTGTCTGTGGCGGTGCTCCTCAGGGAAGCCATCTGTTTAGATGCTTTAGCTGAGGTGGATTTAGATTTTCCTGAGCTGAGGGCATCTGAGGAGACTGGGGCCTTTTTCAGAGCTGTGCTCTTAGGATGCTGAGCGCCGCTGCTGCTATGTGCTTTCCCTCTGCCTTTTGTGCGTTTAACACCATTTTGGTGTCAAAATGTTCTCTCACCCTTCAGTTAGCCTTTCCTGCGGTTTTCCCGGCTCTCACCCGCTCCGTTCCTCCGTTATTTGCGGGTCTTTTCCAGTCACGGTGCGGAGCTCTAGTCAGGCATGACCGACCCACTAGGCTCCGCCCACCTGCCCTCCAGATCGAGAATATTAGTTTCAAACATTTTCTGTAGGTCTGTTTACAAAACCCTGGCTCAAATGTATGGTTTATATTTCTATTTGTAATTGTGTATGTACTAATTCCTGTTGTAAAATTTGCTATGAACTTGTTACACCTGTGGGTTTTCTCTAGGGGATGTCACTGCACAATCAAGGTTGGAGTGTAGGAGGTTACCACCAAATCTAATTTACTTTCTCTTGAGGGGTCTTCCCAATGGATTGGATCTGTAGGATGTGTGGATCTTGTCTATATGCCCTCTCCCTTGCTGAGTCTTTTTTTTGTTTTATATTTATTTCATTTTTATTTTTCATTTATGTCTCATAATTCTTACTTGTTTAAAGTCCATTTATTCATTGCTTAGAAGTACCTTTGTCAAATGTTATGTTGCATGGAGGATGCCATCCATAGATTTGATGGCATCAATTGAGCAATACCTGTGTTCCTCTCTACTTTTCTCAGTTCTGAGACCCACAAGCTCTAGGTAAGGATGCCTAGAGAAAGCCTTGGATTTGTCACCTGTGTTATATTTTCCACCAATTCTCCCTAATTCTTCAAGTCCTACATAAAATCCAGCAGGAGATGGTGATTCTCTGATTGGCAGAAAAAGCCATGATTTGCCTTGTTAGGGGGAATGAACCTGGAGCTCCTGATTCTGCTATCGTAATGTTGGGATCTCCTGATCCAGAACATGGCTATTCTCAAGAGATTAAATTTAATGGCCTGAGGTTAAATGGAGGAGTTTGAGTTTTTTATATATATTATATGATAATGTCGTTGAAACCTTGATAAAATCTCCCAACTACCATTGCCATTGTATTTGGAAATCCTTCATACAGAAGTCTTCTAAGAAACACTATAACCTGCTTTCTCTGTCAGTGTTGAACATTCTAGATTTCTGACAAAGTGAATAATATAAAGGCATGGTATACAATTAAAAGGTGCAGGTTTCCATATTATCAGTCATGACTAACAAGAAATGGGTTATCAGGACTGGATCACCTGCTGGTGGTACTTTGGTTCCCTGGGTGGAGGGTTGTAGTTCCAGTGTCCACCAGCGGGCATCTCCTAGCAGTTTCCAGTAATCAGTTTCCACCTAAATCTGGCTGATGGGGGGATATTTAGGTCCTCCCCCCTACTAGTGCATCTTGATCAAGGGTTTCGCTTGCTTCCCAATACTGCTAGCTGTTATTTTGTTCCTGCATGCTATACCCTGTATTCTGCTGCCTTGTACCTGCTCCCCCTTGTTCCTGATCCCAGTTTTGGTTCTCCCTTCCCAACTGATCCATGCACCTCCAGTTTTCCCTGATTTTCCTTGTTCCCCATTTTCCCCTTGTGGGCATTTTATGCAAAGGTTTTAGTGGAGGTAGTCTGCAAAATGGCTCGTTGTTACATGGTAATACCTTCATTCAATATTACAGATGTTTGCTTGCCTTCATCAGAGACATTTGATCATATAGTTATTTATACAGCTGTTAACCATTAAATTCATTTTTCAACAGTTCTTCTGTGTGTTTCATATGCCCCACTTTTTTTTTACAATTTGTTGCTATTTCCCATAGTAAGCTGACATAAGGAGGTCCAAGAGTTGGAAAAATGTTGCCACATTTACTGTATTTCCCTTTCCTGATTCCTCCTCATAGCCTAGGATTTCCCCCATTTTCATTGCAAAGCTAGGGTAAAGGGCCCAATTTTAGTTTGTTAACTTAGTTAGAAGTATACCTGGAGTGCTGAGGGGAGAGGCACTGAATGGAGGAGGATTCAGGAAAGGAAAATTACAGTAAGTATGTCAACAATTTTCCCAAATGTTGCTTATGAATATGATTGGGATGTGGTGTTGGTATGAGAAATAATACCGCTCAGAAAACTGCTGATCCCCTGGCTTTGCTTCCGTCCCACCAAGCCAAAAGGGTGCTGGCTATGCACAGGTGCATTGGATGAAAAGAGGTCCTGGACTGCCGCACTCCTTAAAATGATATCTTTATTCGGCAAGTGAAATCCAAAAAAACAACCAACAATGTTGCAGTCAAAAAGAAGTGAACAAAAGGAAAAGGATGGCTGACATGTTTCACATTGTGTGATGCTTACTCGTAGCTAGTGAACAATGACAATGACATGTGTTTAAAAGAAGGAGGGAGAAAGGTGAATGGGGTGTTCCATCAATTAGCCCACAGGTGATCATTAGTCAATAGAACACTTTGATGAACCCTGATGTGTCACACGTGGGATACTATCGTATATGAGCTGGATAAAAAATCTCTCATACTAATGATGAGAGAGAGTGAAAAAAAAACAGACGAAAATAAATCCAATGTGTGAACCAAATATGTATCATAACCAATATGGTGAAAAAAGAGTTATATTAGTGTACTGTGATATAAAGTGTTGTGCGATAAATATATATGGCTTAAAAAGTTGATACAATAAGCTCATATCGTGATCTAAATGATTTTTGATAAATAATATCAATTGATAAATAATATCAAGTGTAAAGCTCATTAAAACTGCAACTTATATGTATTGTGACAGAGTACATGATTCCAGGTATGTCAGTGTGAGATTGGAAAGGTCAGCTTTCCCTGTCGTAGAAAGGGTTAAGCCTGGCCCAACAGGTAAACCTCCTCTCTCTCCCTATTAATTAGCCTGCACCTGATGGAGTCTTGAGAGGGGAGAGCTCAGTGTGAGATCCAGGCTGTGCTGGATGGGCAGACTGAAGTCTGTCTGTGTATCTGAAGAACAAGGTCTGTCAGAACTTATTGTTTATATTGAACTATTATTTTTGTTTGTTTACACTGGAGGCCGGAATAGCCGCTCCAGTAACCCGTAGTGAGGGACACTACTGTTTAGTTAGCCTCCTAAGCTGGAGTAGGCCTTTTTGTTTGTATTATTATTTTGATGCAATAAAGCCATATTTATTGCTATTTTGGTGACTTTGCTGCGCTGCATGTTTCACTATTTCTACTAACCCAAGCGACTTTGTCACAAGTGGTGGCAGCAGTGGGATGTTCGCTGTTGTACCGGTCACTTTACAGTTACAGTGGCCTTAAAGGTACAGGACCCAGAAAAATGGAAGATATTGTAAAAGCCCTGTTACAAGCTACCTCTGTGCAACAAGAGACTAATAGACAGGTAGCTGCAGCGCAACAAGAAACTAATAGACAGGTAGCTGCAGTACAGCAGGAGACCAACAGGCTCCTGACTTTGCAGATTGAAGCTTTGACTAAAGCACAACAGTCAGACAATGCTGTTCTCAAAGCAACCCTGGATAAGATGACTACCCAAGGGTCTACTAACCCTCCAGCAGGGGGGGTAAGCCAAATACGTGCAAGCAGCTGTATGCAGAAAATGACCCCGGATGATGATGTGGAGACTTACCTACTGGCGTTCGAACGGACCGCCACCCGAGAAGGCTGGCCCCCAGGACAGTGGGCTGGAATCATTGCACCCTTCCTCCTGGGAGAAGCACAGAAAGCCTATTTTGATCTGGATGAGGTGGCTGCTGCAGACTATCCCAAACTGAAAGGAGAGATCCTGGCTCGCTTAGGGGTAACTTCTACAGTGAGGGCCCAGCGTTTCTACAACTGGAGGTTCAAAGAAGGAAAAGCGCCAAGATCCCAGATGTTTGACTTAATTCATCTGGCTCGGAAGTGGCTCAAACCCCTGCACAGATTATAGAAGTGCTTGTACTGGACCGTTACGTGAGAGAGCTTCCAAATGGCCTCCGGGAGTGGGTCACTCATGGAAATCCCCTGGACTGTGATAGTATGGTCGCACAAGTAGAGCGGTACCTGTCTACCAAAAATAATAGTTCAATATAAACAATAAGTTCTGACAGACCTTGTTCCTCAGATACACAGACAGACTTCAGTCTGCCCATCCAGCACAGCCTGGATCTCACACTGAGCTCTCCCCTCTCAAGACTCCATCAGGTGCAGGCTAATTAATAGGGAGAGAGAGGAGGTTTACCTGTTGGGCCAGGCTTAACCCTTTCTACGACAGGGAAAGCTGACCTTTCCAATCTCACACTGACATACCTGGAATCATGTACTCTGTCACAGTATATATATATATATATATATATATAAACACAAAAAATATAAAAATATGGTATTTTATTAAAATAGTATATATATATATATATATATATATATATATATATATATATATATATGATTATGGTTATAATATTATAACTATAATAACTATAATACCATGTGTCTCTGGTTTAGATGTCATTTTAAGGCATCTACAAAAAAAAATATTTTCTTCTATATATGCTCCAAGAGGTATTTAGAAATATATTAAACGTACCAGAGAAAACATTGTGGTATGCGTCAAGGACAGAACTCTTCTAGGACCCCACAGTCTTCTATCTACCATTTTCTATTTAGATTAAATAATGCAAATAGCACAGAATCATGTGCAAGGAAATAAAAATATAAAAAAAAATAAAGATAGAAGAAAAAAGGTCTGCTTCGGCATGCACCGTGTTTCAAAAGAGTATAGATGGTGCCAATGCAATATAAATGGGGGAGTTTTTACGCTACTAAGGTCATACCTCCAATCTATAATAAAGACTATGTATGGAAAAACTGTGACCTGACATTTACAAACATTGCACGTTTCTGTATGGAAAGTGCACTACCCATAGTATAAAGGTGTGATCTGGATGGCCAAAAAGAGGGGGGGTTTCTTACCGGAGAAGTCCAGACAGAAAGGTGTATGTGTTGTATAGAAATACTAAGCCCAGCTAATAAAAGTGGGATACATCCCACTCAAAGTTGAGCACCGAAGGGCGTCTAGAATTAAGAATGAAAATCCATCGGACTTCTTGTCTGCACAGTATGTTAAATTTATCCCCACCCCTGGCTGGTCTTGTAATTCTTTCCAACCCTTGAATGACTAAACAGGAGGTGTCTTTATGGTGGACATCGTTCCAGTGTTGTGCGACATTGGTAGCATGATCCTTGTCGATATCGTATAAGTGATCGTAGAGGCGATCTTTGAGTCTTCTAGTTGTCCTACCGACATATTGTATAGAACAAAGTTTGCATGTGATCACGTATACTACATATCGTGTGTTGCAGTTAATGAATGAATGTAGCTTATGCAATTTCCCTGTAGAAGTGGAAATGACAGTATCCCCCTTTTGAATAAAAGGACAGTATGGCCACCACATCTAAATGTTCCATTGAAGGATAACCAATTGGTGGAGGTTGGCCTGCTACTAAAAAGACTAGGGGATAATAGACTGCTCAAGGATGGAGCCCTTCTGGATACAGTACAGACACCCCCTTTTAGAATTTCACAATAAATGGGGTCATTTGACAAAATTGGGAGATATTTGGTAACAATCTTTTTTTACTTTGTGAAACTCACTACTGTACAGAGTAGAAAAGGTGGGAATGTAATTAGAACTGTAATCTTTAGGATTTTTTGTGCGACCCTGTCTGTTGGAAGTGATAGATTTATCTGAGAGCAATTTTTTCCTGGGTACTTTTTTGGCTATTGATAGACCCCTATTTATTACAGCTCCTGAGTAACCCCTTTCTTTAAATCTGTTGGACATATGTATGGCTTCCCGATCGAAATCTGTTTCTTTGCTACAAAGCCTTCTCAATCTTAAAAATTGACCGACCGGGATGCTATTTATAGTGTGTCCCGGATGGCTGGAGTCTGCCCGTAAAAGGGTGTTCCCAGCACTGGGTTTCCTCTATAGGAAACATATATATCTATAGGTTAGAGATCACTGTAATTTTATCGCTCGTCAAGATCACATCTAAAAATTCTATGGATTTGTGGTGTAAAGTTCCAGTGAAATTTAAATTGAGCGGATTGTCATTCATGTAGTTTAACCACTCTTTTAGATCTGTATGTGGGTTGGAAACAAAGAACAATAGGTCATCTATGTACCTACAATCACTGCGACGGGGACTACCAGGTCCAAAAATACGGAGCCTCTCCCACCACCCCCATATAGAGGTTGGCCAAGGACGGCGAAATCTTGGCGCCCATAAAGGCTCCGCATTTTTGGAGATAGTAATCCCCGTCAAACATAAAATTATGGTTGAGTAAATATTCCAGGCACATCACAATGAATTCTTGAAGCATCAATGAAAAACGTCCGATCTTCTCAGGAAGAAGGATACCGCCTGCAATGCAAGGGTGTGTGGGATGGAGGAATATAAATTGGACACATCACAAGTAATCCAGCAAAAGTTCTCCTTCCACACAACATCTTCCATTTTGCAAAGCAGCTGCTGGAGTCACGTAAATAGCCAGGTAGCTCTATGACCAAGGATTGGAGTTGTTCATCAATCCATTGTCCTAAGCGTTCATTTAAAGAACCAATTCCTGCCACAATGGGTCTGCCTGTCAATGGTGTGAGTCCCTTGTGCAACTTTGGAAGATGATGGAAGATGGGCATGATGGGAAAAGCAGGAATGAGAGCGTCTTTGTCTTTAATGGTGAAAATACCTATTGCAACAGCCCTGTCTAAAATGGAGGAGAGTTCTCCTTTGAAGGGCTCTGTGGGGTCACCTTTGAGTTGGTGGTAAGTTTTGGTGTCCGAGAGTTGACGTAACGCTTCTGTCCTGTATGAGGTGGCATCTAAGACTACCACAACCCCACCTTTGTCCGCATTTCTGATGACTATGGAGGAGTCTAGTTTTAACCCCTCCAAGGATACTTTCTCGTCAGCAGTGAGATTGTTGGTTTGATCTTTTAAAGTGTTTTTCGCTAGAAGTGTAAGGTCTCTCTCAACCAACTTCTGATATAAATCCATGTCCTTACCCCTAGAGCTGATTGGGTAAAAGTCTGATCGCGTCTTAAAAGAAATAGGATTAGGTTTAACATGGCTCTCACTATCCATATTGACATCAGACTCTATGGCAAGATCTGTCAAATCTAGTAAAGCACATACATCAATGAAACGATTAGGAGAAGGAATGGACTCACCGATCGATGAGTTGTCCACAGACAGGCTTGATTGGTCACTCTCTTGTTCGGTATAGTAATGTCTCTGTAGGGTCAATGTCCGTGCCAGACGGTTGACGTCCAAAATAGTGCCAAAAAGATTAAAATGATTAGAGGGACAAAAGTTCAATCCCCTAGATAGAAGTGAAATATCAATGTCCGATAAAGGACGTGCCGACAGGTTGGTGACATTGTGCCTTTCTATTATTTGCAACCCCGAAGTAGATAGCGACTTCCATTGGCATCTTTTGTGTTTCCTTCCTCCTCTACTCGTTTTGTGCCTTTCTTTCTCCCCCTCTTGCTGCGGCTGTGACCGCCCTGGTTTAAAGACATGGTATTACCTGTTGATGTGCGTACAGGATCAGGGCTGTTGTCCGAAAAGGAGTCTGATGCTGTAACTGCCATGGTATCGTTCAAGGGTCCCCCCTCCATGTCAGAAAAACTCACTCGCTTCTTAGATGCAGATCTTCTTCAGCGATTAATGTAAAAAGCTGGTTTCTTCCAAATATAAACATTGTTGCCATCATAGTCTAATTGATCTCTGGTGCGTTTTTCTTTTTTGGTAGCAATGACACTTCTTTCAAGCTTGTCCAGCCTTGTGTTTAGCTGGCTATCCAGATCACTGTATCCAGGTGTATTTTGTTGCTCCATGAGTTCATTTTGTATGGGAATCATCTCTTTCTGCACTCTGTCCAATTCCCTTTGCTTGAAATCCACAATGATTTTCATTAGTTTGAAGGAGCAAGCAGAGAGAGTATCAGTCCATTCTGATTTTGACTCCTCATTGGGGAACTCAAATGTTGGAAACTTCTTAATACGCAACCCTCGAGGGATTTGTTCCAGTGATAAGTACTCCTTGAGGGTAATGACATCCCAAAATGCTTTAATTTTCTTAGCCATGAGGCTTTCCAATATACGGAAGGTGGATTTCAGGGATATATCCTCATCTGGGGCTTGTAGTAGACAGCTTTTACTGGAACAAAGCGGATTTTCAGATGGAGCCTTTAAAGTTCTGCTGAATCCTGTGCCCACTTCAGAAATGACTGCAGTTGGTTTGGAAATGGTGGACATCGAGGTTGTGGGATTATCCATGGTGTGTCACCACACACAAATATGCAAATGCAGTGCAGGGAAAAGTATGTTTTGAGCAGGTAAAAAGAGGCAAAGTCCAGGTAGCTGAAGTGAGAAATAATACCGCTCAGAAAACTGCTGATCCCCTGGCTTTGCTTCCGTCCCACCAAGCCAAAAGGGTGCTGGCTATGCACAGGTGCATTGGATGAAAATAGGTCCTGGACTGCCACACTCCTTTAAACGATATCTTTATTTAGCAAGTGAAATCCAAAAAAACAACCAACAATGTTGCAGTCAAAAATAAGTGAACAAAAGGAAAAGGATGGCTGACATGTTTCACATCGTGTGATGCTTACTCGTAGCTAGTGAACAAAGACAAAAACTGTGTTTAAAAGAAGGAGGGAGAAAGGTGAATGGGGCGTTCCACCAATTAGCCCACAGGTGATCATTAGTCAATAGAACACTTTGATGAACCCTGATGTGTCACACATGGGATACTATCGTATATGAGCTGGATAAAAAATCTCTCATACTAATGATGAGAGAGAGTGAAAAGGAGTGCGGCAGTCCAGGACCTCTTTTCATCCAATGCACCTGTGCATAGCCAGCACCCTTTTGGCTTGGTGGGACGGAAGCAAAGCCAGGGGATCAGCAGTTTTCTGAGCGGTATTATTTCTCACTTCAGCTACCTGGACTTTGCCTCTTTTTACCTGCTCAAAACATACTTTTCCCTGCACCGCATTTGCATATTTGTGTGTGGTGACACACCATGGATAATCCCACAACCTCGATGTCCACCATTTCCAAACCAACTGCAGTCATTTCTGAAGTGGACACAGGATTCAGCAGAACTTTAAAGGCTCCATCTGAAAATCTGCTTCGTTCCAGCCAAAGCTGTCTACTACAAGCCCCAGATGAGGATATATCCCTGAAATCCACCTTCCGTAGATTGGAAAGCCTCATGGCTAAGGAAATTAAAGCATTTTGGGATGTCAATACCCTCAAGCAGTACTTATCACTGGAACAAATCCCTTGAGGGTTGCGTATTAAGAAGTTTCCAACATTTGAGTTCCCCAATGAGGAGTCAAAATCAGAATGGACTGATACTCTCTCTGCATGCTCCTTCAAACTAATGAAAATCATTGTGGATTTCAAGCAAAGGGAATTGGACAGAGTGCAGAAAGAGATGATTCCCATACAAAATGAACTCATGGAGCAACAAAATACACCTGGATACAGTGATCTGGATAGCCAGCTAAACACAAGGCTGGACAAGCTTGAAATAAGTGTCATTGGTACCAAAAAAGAAAAATGCACCAGAGATCAATTAGACTATGATGGCAACAATGTTTATATTTGGAAGAAACCCAGCTTTTTACATTAATTGCTGAAGAAGATCTGCATCTAAGAAGCGAGTGAGTTTTTCTGACACGGAGGGGGGACCCTTGAACGATACTATGGCAGTTACAGCATCAGACTCTTTTTCGGACAACAGCCCTGATCCTGTACGCACATCAACAGGTAATACCATGTCTTTAAACCAGGGCGGTCACAGCCGCAGCAAGAGGGGGAGAAAGAAAGGCACAAAATGAGGAGAGGAGGAAGGAAACACAAAAGACGCCAATGGAAGTCGCTATCTACTTCGGGGTCGCAAATAATAGAAAGGCACAATGTCACCAACCTGTCGGCACGTCCTTTATCGGACATTGATATTTCACTTCTATCTAGGAGATTGAACTTTTTGTCCCTCTAATCATTTTAATCTTTTTGGTACTATTTTGGACGTCAACCGCCTGGCACGGACATTGACCCTACAGAGATATTACTATACTGAACAAGAGAGTGACCAATCAAGCCTGTCTGTGGACAACTCATTGATCGGTGAGTCCATTCCTTCTCCTAATCGTTTCATTGATGTATGTGCTTTACTAGATTTGACAGATCTTGCCATAGAGTCTGATGTCAATATGGATAGTGAGAGCCATGTTAAACCTAATCCTATTTCTTTTAAGACGCGATCAGACTTTTACCCAATCAGCTCTAGGGGTAAGGACATGGATTTATATCAGAAGTTGGTTGAGAGAGACCTTACACTTCTAGCGAAAAACACTTTAAAAGATCAAACCAACAATCTCACTGCCGACGAGAAAGTATCCTTGGAGGGGTTAAAACTAGACTCCTCCATAGTCATCAGAAATGCGGACAAAGGTGGGGTTGTGGTAGTCTTAGATGCCACCTCATACAGGACAGAAGCGTTATGTCAACTCTCGGACACCAAAACTTACCACCAACTCAAAGGTGACCCCACAGAGCCCTTCAAAGGAGAACTCTCCTCCATTTTAGACAGGGCTGTTGCAATAGGTATTTTCACCATTAAAGACAAAGACGTTCTCATTCCTGCTTTTCCCATCATGCCCATCTTCCATCATCTTTCAAAGTTGCACAAGGGACTCACACCATTGACAGGCAGACCCATTGTGGCAGGAATTTGTTCTTTAAATGAACGCTTAGGACAATGGGTTGATGAACAACTCCAATCCTTGGTCATAGAGCTACCTGGCTATTTACGTGACACCAAGCAGCTGCTTTGCAAAATGGAAGATGTTGTGTGGAAGGAGAACTTTTGCTGGATTACCTGTGATGTGTCCAATTTATACTCCTCCATCCCACACACCCTTTGTCATGGATATGCAACAAAGTCTGTCTGCTTACCTGATCTCCATGTGTTCATTAAAGGCCTGACCCTGCTCTAGTTCCCCTTTTTATCACTTCCCCTTCCTGTATGGCCCCACCCAGGCCAATTCCAGGAAGCCTATATTAACTGTTGGTCTGCAGGGCTGTTCAACAGTGTTCCTATGCTTAGTTCCTGTCTGCAGTGTAGTTTGCTAGTTCCTGTTTGCAGTGTGCTACGATCATCTTTCCGTGTACCGTTTTGGCTTGTTCCTGACTTCTGCTGTTTGTCTGTGCCCCTGACCATTTGCCTGTCCCACGGTTATCCTTGTCTGCCTGTGCCCCTGACCATTTGCCTGTCCACGGTTATCCTTGTCTGCCTGTTGCCCTGACCTTGGCCTGCCCATCACCACTGTTTGTCCTGCTGGCTGCTTCCCCTTTCTCCCTGCGGAGTGTGACCTAGGGAATCTCGGGGACGCGACCTGGACCCAGTTGCGGCGAAGACCATCCTTACCATCAAAGGCTCTGGTGAATACAAAACTGGGTCTTCGACTCCGCGCCCTGGGTGATCTTAAGTTCACGCTTCGTCTCTGCTAGCAGTAGTCGGCCATAGGGTTCACCACCCTGTGGTGCATCCCTGACCCCAACGGGGTGCATTCGTCACCTGGCTACGGGTGACCTGACAGTTTGAACAGCCATGAACCCGGCCGACGCCCCGCTCCCCGCAGACGATCCATTACAGGGCGTTGTTCGCAGACTCGAGACGCATGAAGCCAATCAGGCTCAGGTGATGCGTTTCCTTCAGGATCTGGCTTCCTGCTTTGATCAGCTTCAGACCTCGTTAGGAACCCCAAATCCACTACCCCAAGTACAACCAGCGGCTGCGTCTGTCGCACCAGTCGCAGAGTCGCATTCACTGAGGCTACCACCTCCAATCCGTTTTTCTGGAGACTCCAAGGCTTGCAGGGTGTTCCTTAGCCAATGCACGATTTTGTGCGTCGGCCGGATTCATTTTGAGCTCCTGCCCCACCACTTTGTCTGATCTGGCTAAGATAGCCTATGTAATTTCCCTCCTCTCCGGTGAAGCCTTGGCCTGGGCTGCCCCTCTGTGGGAATCGAATGATCCAGTGGTTTCTAGCCTGTCTGTTTTCTTGAAGCTTTTTCAGAAAATCTTCGAAGAACCGGCTCGTGTCTCTTCAGCGGCCAGCGCACTTTTACGTCTCCGCCAAGAACCCCGTTCAATAGGACAATATGCTCTTCAGTTCCGTATTTTCTCAGCTGAATTGAGCTGGAACAATGAGGCCTTAGTCGCAACCTTTTTGCATGGCCTTTCTGATAGAGTGAAGGATGAATTAGCAGGAAGAACCATCCCCACTGATCTGGACGGAGTGATCTCCTTGTGTAACCAGATCGATATTCGCTTTCAGGAAAGGACCCTAGAAAGGCGACGCCAACATTCCTTAGCCATTAGTCAGCCTGACCTCCCCTCTCTTCGACCCGTGGAGAATCTCATGCCAGCTGAGGAACCCATGCAGCTGGGTCGGACCAGCCTATCTTCTGAGGAACATGCTAAGCGCAGAACTCTGGGCCTGTGTTTCTACTGTGGGGTCAAAGCTCACTTCCGTGACACTTGCTCTCTTCGCCCAGAAAAACGCTTGGGTTCAATACATCTGGAAGGTGGAGTATTGGACCCGGAGATATCTCCTTCACCCTCTCGTCTTCTTCTTTCTGTGTACCTTCATCTCGGTGCTTCTTCTCGTTCGCTCTCAGCATATCTAGATTCCGGAGCCGCTGGCAACTTCATGGACTGGGAAATTGCATCATCCATGAGACTTACTCTCTTGCCCCTCACCACGCCATTGATGGTCTTGGCGATTGATGGCACTGTTCTCACAGGAGGCCCCATTCGCTTCCAGACACTTCCTGTTAAGATGTCAGTAGGGACACTTCACCAGGAGTGGATATCCTTCCTTGTCCTACCTAAGGCCTCAGCTCCTATCGTTTTGGGTCTTCCTTGATTAAGACTCAATTCTCCTCACATTGACTGGACTGCCGGACAGATCCTGGCTTGGGGTCCCTCCTGTTCCATGTCTTGCCTACCCAAGGTTGCCCCAAAAGAGAAACTTCCTGTTGCCACCATTCCAGTATCTTTTGCTCGTCCTACCGCATGTAGTGGTGTCCAGAATGTGTCCTGCAATAGTCAGGCTGATGCACTTTCTAGCCAATGTAGCACTCTGGATGAGGAGCCCGCCTGTGAACCTGAGCCGATCATTCACTCCAGTTTACCGTTGTCTGCCCCTAAAACGCACAGCCAGGCTAACTTGTCTGTGAGTTCTGCAGTCACTACGCCTTGTGATGCGATTCGGGTAGTCACTACACCTGACTATGCTATTCAATCGGCCTCTGCATGAGCTATGCCAGGCCAGCCCATGCCCAGTGACCCTTCTACCTTTTCTTGTTCAGGGCCTCCTGCAACCTGTCTAAGGTGCTCAATCCATCCTTTGGATAGATTGCCTCATTCGGCCAAGTGGGATTTTCTACCTTGTTTTCAGGGCTCTCTGCATTCTGATGGTTTTCCTGCTATCCAGCTTGACTACTGTGCCCTGTCACCTTCTAACCAACCTGACCTCAGGGTTCCTCTGACCTCTGCCCAGTCTGATGGTCCTGTGCTAGATGACCAGTTCATCTTTAAGGGTCTGCTTGATCCTCCTCAGATTTTTGTTGATCCTCTCATGCCCTTACTTATTCCAAAAAGGCCTTTGGTCCTCAATAAATCCTCTCGTCCTCTCCCTACTTCGGTTCTGGTCAATGAAGTTACTCAAGTTCTGGATTCTCGTCTCTGCAGAGGCATTCTTCAGTACCTCGTGCTTTGGAAAGGATTTGGTCCTGAAGAGGCGTCTTGGATTTCTGCATCTGAGATCTTTGCGCCCCATTTGTTGAGGAGGTTTCATCTGGGATTCCCCTTAAGAGGGAGGGTACTGTCATGGATATGCAACAAAGTCTGTCTGCTTACCTGATCTCCATGTGTTCATTAAAGGCCTGACCCTGCTCTAGTTCCCCTTTTTATCACTTCCCCTTCCTGTATGGCCCCACCCAGGCCAATTCCAGGAAGCCTATATTAAGCATTGCTCTACAGGTCTGCAGGGCTGTTCAACAGTGTTCCTATGCTTAGTTCCTGTCTGCAGTGTAGTTTGCTAGTTCCTGTTTGCAGTGTGCTACGATCATCTTTCCGTGTACCGTTTTGGCTTGTTCCTGACTTCTGCTGTTTGCCTGTGCCCCTGACCATTTGCCTGTCCACGGTTATCCTTGTCTGCCTGTTGCCCTGACCTCGGCCTGCCCATCACCACTGTTTGTCCTGCTGGCTCCCCTTTCTCCCTGCAGAGTGTGACCTAGGGAATCTCGGGGGCGCGACCTGGACCCAGTTGCGGCAAAGACCATCCTTACCATCAAAGGCTCTGGTGAATACAAAACTGGGTCTTAGACTCCGCGCCCTGGGTGATCTTAAGTTCACGCTTCGTCTCTGCTAGCAGTAGTCGGCCATAGGGTTCACCACCCTGTGGTGCATCCCTGACCCCAACGGGGTGCACTCGTCACCTGGCTACGGGTGACCTGACACCCTTGCATTGCAGGCGGTATCCTTCTTCCTAAAGAAGATCGGGACGTTTTTCATTGATGCTTCAAGAATTCATTGTGATGTGCCTGAAATATTTACTCGCCCATAATTTCTTTATGTTTGACGGGGATTACTATCTCCAAAAATGCGGAGCCTCCATGGGCGCCAAGTTTTCGCCGTCCTTGGCCAACCTCTATATTGGGTGGTGGGAGAGGCTCTGTATTTTTGGACCTGGTAGTCCCCGTCGCAGTGACACGATTTTCTATTGTAGGTACATAGATGACCTATTGTTCATTGTTTCCAACCCACATACAGATCTAAAAGAGTGGTTAAACTACATGAATGACAATCAGCTCAATTTAAACTTTACACCACAAATCCATAGAATTTTTAGATGTGACCTTGACGGGCGATAAAAATACAGTGATCTCTAACCTCTATAGCAGAGGTGGGCAAACTACGGCCCGCGGGCCGTATACGGCCCGGCGGACCTTTTAATCCGGCCCCCGGGCGGATCGCTAGAAATCTGAATTTGAAGTCTGAATTTGCAGCCAAAAGAATTGCGGGTGTTAGCCGCACCTCTTTCCCGCCCCCCCGCTGGTGCAGCCGAAGAAACCCGTGGGTGTTAGCCGCGCCTCCTTTCCCGCCCCCCGCTGATTCAGCCGAAGAAGCCATTGGAGCTGGCCACGCTTCCTTTCCCGCCCCCCCCGCTGATGGCATTCCCAGCCGCCCGTCACCACGTGGAGTGAGTGTCCCCGAATTCAAAAAAGTCCCCCAATTCCCGCCAAGTAATGACCCGGTCCCGACTCCTCACCTCACACTGTGCACACTGCACAGGCTGCTGTAGGAGACCCGAGACGGCCAAGGACTGCAAGCAGCAAAACACTGACAGGACAGAGATTTCATCATCATCATCATCATCAGATACTTGCTTGTGGGGATGCTGGCAGCAATTGATGGCACACTGGCAGAAATTAATGGCACACTGGTGGCACACTGACAGCAATTGATGGCACACTGGTGGCACACTGGCAGCAATTGATGGCACACTGGCACCAATTGATGGCACACTGGCAGAAATTGATGGCACACTGGCAGCAATTGATGGCACACTGGCAGCAATTGATGGCACACTGGTGGCACACTGGCAGCAATTGATGGCACACTGGCAGCAATTGATGGCACACTGGTGGCACACTGGCAGCAATTAATGGCACAATGGCAGCAATTGATGGCACACTGGCAGCAATTGATGGCACACTGGTGGCACACTGGCAGCAATTGATGGCACACTGGCAGCAATTGATGGCACACTGGCAGCAATTGATGGCACACTGGCAGCAATTGATGGCACACTGGCAGCAATTGATGGCACACTGGCAGCAATTGATGGCACACTGGTTTATGTATGTCTTAGTGATTGATTAACATCACAACTTTGATTTGAAATTGATACCCTTATTTTTTGTATGATTTTTGCTTTTGCTCATCTCTGCCACACACATGCAGCCATGCATTGCACGTGTGTGGCAGTAATGAGCAAAACTAAAAATTATACCAAAAAAAAGCTATCAATGAAGTTGTGATGTGAATCAATCACTAAGACAATAAGACATACATAAACCATAATTTATGACACGGCATACATTGTCGTTTGGCAGGACTTTATGGGGACAATGTCTGCAGTCTCTGATCCTCTCTAGTATCATGTCTGCAGTCTCTGATCCTCTCTGGTATCATGTGCGCAGTCTCTGATCCTCTCTGGTATCATGTCCGCAGTCTCTGATCCTCTCTGGAAATTTTCACTAATATGAGTCACAAATAGTGAAAAATGTTCATTGTTTTGGGAAATTTTGTTTAATAAATAAAAAAAAAATTCTTGTAAGGCAACCTCACTTTTTCATTGTTTAACTATAACAAGTACTCGTACCAGTTGTCCAACAATGATATTTACTGCTTTTTATAAAGAAATACAATTGATTTTATGCAGTATTGAGTTTAGCCTTTTGGCCCGGCCCTCCAAAATATTTTAAGTTTCTCATGTGGCCCCATCGAAAAAATAATTGCCCACCCCTGCTCTATAGGAAACCAAGTGCTGGGTACACCCTTTTACGGGCAGGCTCCAGCCATCCGGGACACACTATAAATAGTAGACATGTGCAATTTGTTTTGTTTCTAATTCGTTTTTTTACGAAATGTACGAATTTTTTATTTACGAATTTTGGGACTTCCAAAAATTTTGAGTTTACGAATTTACGAATTTTCGTATTTCTGAAAATTCGTATTTCCGAATTTTCGTATTTCCGTTTTTTTTTTTTTTTTTTTTAATTTCCGAATTTTTGTATTTCCGAATTTCGGAAATTTGGATTTTCGGAAATACGAAAATTTTCCGAATTTTCGAAATTTCGAATTTTTCCATTTTCAAATTTTTCCATTTTCGAATTTTTCCATTTTCGAATTTCCATTTTCGAATTTTTCAATTTTCAAATTTTACAATTTTTGAATTTTACAATTTTTTTTTTTTTTTTTTTAATTTCCGAATTTAAAAATTTGAAATTCGAAAATTTAAAAATTCGAAAACCTGAAAAATTCGAAAACCTGAAAAATTCGAAAATTAAAAAATTAGATTTTTTTTTCAAATTCGAAATTCAATAATTGAACATTTTGAAAAATTCGAAATTTTGAAAAATTCGAAATTTTCGAAAAATTCAAAAATCGGAAATACGAAAATTCGTAAATACGAATTTTCAGAAATACGAAAATTCGTAAATTCGTAAACTCAACATTTTTGGAAGTCCCAAAATTCGTAAATAAAAAATTTGTACATTTCGTAAAAAAACGAATTAGAAACAAAACAAATTGCACATGTCTACTATTTATAGTGTGTCCCGGATGGCTGGATGGCTAGTGTTTCCCGAATTTCCGAAAAAAGCAAAAAAACTAATAAAACGAAAAAAAAATGTTTTTTTTCGAAATTTTCGAATTTCCAAAAAAATAAAAAAAATGAATGAAACAAAATCGAAAAAAACAAATTTTTCGAATTTCCTGAATTTACGGAAAAAAAAAAACGAAAATAACAAACAAAAAAAAGATTTTTTTGGCAGTGCACATGTCTAATAAATAGCATCCCGGTCGGTCAATTTTTAAGATTGAGAAGGCTTTGTAGCAAAGAAACAGATTTCGATCGGGAAGCCATACATATGTCCAACAGATTTAAAGAAAGGGGTTACTCAGGAGCTGTAATAAATAGGGGTGATAGCCAAAAAAGTACCCAGGAAAAAAATTGCTCTCAGATAATTCTATCACTTCCAACAGACAGGGTCGCACAAAAAATCCTAAAGATTACCGTTCTAATTACATTCCCACCTTTTCTACTCTGTACAGTAGTGAGTTTCACAAAGTAAAAAAAATTGTTACCAAATATCTCCCAATTTTGTCAAATGACCCCATTTATTGTGAAATTCTAAAAGGGGGTGTCCGTACTGTATCCAGAAGGGCTCCATCCTTGAGAAGTTTATTATCCCCTAGTCTTTTTAGTAGCAGGCCAACCTCCACCAATTGGTTATCCTTCAATGGAACATTTAGATGTGGTGGCCATACTGTCCTTTTATTCAAAAGGGGGATACTGTCATTTAAACTTCTACAGGGAAATTGCATAAGCTACATTCATTCATTAACCAACACACGATATGTAGTATACGTGATCACATGCAAACTTTGTTCTATACAATATGTCGGTAGGACCAGGGCTGTGGAGTCGGAGTCGAGGAGTCGGAGTCGGGGGAAATTTTGGGTACCTGGAGTCGGAGTCGGCAAACAATGCACCGACTCCGACTCCTACTGAAATTTAGATTGGAATAAAATAAAAAAAAGCAAGTTTAAATGTCCCAATTCACAAAAAGTTATAATTAATGACTTCTCTACTGTAAGAATAAAGACCAATGCATGCAGTGCCTCACGTAACCGCAAAACGAACACGTTAAGTGACCGTGAAGAAGCCTGCTTTTCATGTGATTCACTATATGGCACGCAACGCACAATTAGGAGCTGCAATACTTATACTTTCCATAGTGTTGTGTTCTGCTTTTACAGGGAACGCATGTTAGAGAACCAGTAAGTGTCCAAATAAAAAAATTCCAACAGGAGTTTTATAAAGCACTAAAAGAAGTTGAAAAGTATGATCGCTCATCAAAACTTACTGTTGAAGAAGCCATCCTTGTTTATCCAGAGATCGTTAGTGATGTGGCCAGAATAGTTCTTGCAATGCCACCCACCCAAGTCAGTGTCGAAAGATTATTTTCAGCCCTAAAAATAATAAAGTCTGACTTAAGAGCCTCTATGAAAGAGGATCTGGCAGAGGCAATTCTCTTCCTTAGAACTCTACATTGAATTGATTTGCATTTGCTAAGCCTATAACTACATTTCAACTGCAGTGCTGAAGCTAGCAGCCAGTGGACACCTCTCTCTCCAGCTGACAGACATCTCTGCCTAGCTATTTCTATATACCACCCCTAAGGCCCCCTATATACTTTGCGTAGTGGGAACACATGCTCCTGCTCGCATTTTTTTATTTGTTTTTTTGCAAACAGGGGAGCCTATTCACTTAAATGGGCTGCCATATGTGTGACAAACAAATCACAGAGGCTCTAGAACATGGGTGCTCAACCTGTGGCCCTCCAGCTGTTGCGAAACTACAAGTCCCATGATGCATTGCAAGGCTAACTGTTACAAGCATGACTTCCAAATGCTGAGGCATGATGGGATTTGTAGTTCTGCAGCAGCTGGAGGGCCACTGGTTGAACACCCATGCTCTAGAACCTTTTGAGGCATGCAGCTTTGCCACATGACAAAACACCGGTCAGTTGTTTTGCATTTGGTGTGCCATTAACAATTAATGGCACCACAAGCAATATGCGCATTTGTGGTGCATTTCCAAAAACGCCTGTTACCTGTGCACTGTCACACATCCAGAAAATGTCAAATGTGAAAGCAGCCTAATGCCTAGAATACACTGCTAGTTTTTTTTTACCCAGCAGGCTGAACGAAAAAAAAAAAACTAACAGCTTAGGTCAAAGCCACTGTTCTAACACACATGTTAGTACTGTGATCTCCCCTGCAGTACTATTGTGTTCTGACAGGGGGGCGGCTTCCCCGCCAGAACATTCCAGTCAGCGCTCTCAGCCATTGGAGATGGTCAGCAGACCTTTTTTGGTCATGCCCCTTCAGAAGCCGGCTGTCATATAGTCAGACAGGGCTGTATACATGCCATGGCTGTGACGCTTTACTTCACAGCTGCAGCATTTTTAACGCAGGCTGCAGAGTTTGAAAGGCGGCACTACCCGTCACACTTCTCATCGAGTTCAATGGGGCTGCTCTGCACCTTGAAGCCAAATACTTGGCTCACTGTTGTAATTTAAAATTACTATTAAGCAATTGAAAAAAAAAAAAAACAGGTGTCAGGAAGGGGCAGTAGCGAGGCAATAATTCTGCCATGGCTGCAAAGCATACAATTGCGACCATGGCATTTTAGCGATTTGTTATTTCCAGGGGGGGGGCTGACAGGTAAGTTGTACAGGGCCCCATGATTTCTAACAGCAGCCCTGATTGGAGGTATGACCTTAGTAGCGGAAAAACTCCCCCATTTATATTACATTGCATTGGCACCATCTATACTCTTTTGAAACACAGTGCATGCCAAAGCAGACCTTTTTTCTTCTATCTATTTTTATTTCCTTGCACATGATTCTGTGCTATTTGCATTATTTAATCTTAATCTTGAAAGTTCACCAATTATAAATCCACTTAATGTTTGTGAAGAAAAAAACATACATTAACACTTTAATTTTCGGAAGATCCAGTCCTTTATATGGTTAAAAAAGGGAAAGTTTCCACAATGTACACAATATAATAAAAAAAGTATAAAAAAAACTTTCCAAATGTCTGCATCAGACCAGCACCCTCTTCAGACTTCAAATGGTTAAAGCTTGCGGTTTTAGTTTGTGGGCTGTCTAGCAAGACATCATTAGTGCAAATGGTGAGCACAGTACATTACCCAGCCAGATGTAAACATCGATCGAATGTCCTTCTCCTGGCTGATGTAACAATGTCCGGGATCCTAGGCTCTCTCCTATGCGGGTCTGGAAGCTTCACAGACCCGATAAATGTGACTGCTGGAGACACAGGGTGGATCAGCCTATCAGAAAGGACACTCTCCCTGGGTGAACATGCAAGCGTCCCACGTCTGAGACACTGTTTCAGTAAACCAGCTGTACTGCAGGGAGAAGTTTAGGCGCCCTCCAGTGGGCAAAATGCAGTATGCGCTTGTTGAAAAATCAACAGCGTTGCATGGCGATTAAAATAATCGGATATAAAAGTTCTTATGCATGAATAGGATCTTCCATCATAAAAGGGGGATATTAAGAGGGGTCCTAGACGACGCGTTTCGCCCTTACAAGAGCTTTGTCACAGTCAATAGGACCTAGGTATAAAGTTTAATTAAATAGACTATTTGTGGAAACTTTCCCTTTTTTAACCATATAAAGGACTGGATCTTCCGAAAATTAAAGTGTTAATGTATGTTTTTTTCTTCACAAACATTAAGTGGATTTATAATTGGTGAACTTTCAGGAGCGCAGTTTTCCTTTTTGGTGTATTTGTGTGTATTTGTGGTACTTCAAGGTATCCGGATCTCTGCAGCACGGACTGTTCTCAGCCCATACGAGGGTTTCAAGTATTTCATGGGATATTAGTTATTTCCCATTGAGCGCCAGTGATTTTTTTGTATTAATCTTAATCTTGGCGTCCTTTTTTCCCCACAAATAGAGCTTTCTTTTGGTGGTATTTGATTACCTCTGCGATTTTTTTTTTTTGCGCAACAACTAAAAAAAGACAGAACATTTTGAAAAAAAATTATGTTTTTATTTTTTTCTGTTAATTTTTTTGTAAATAAGTAAGTTTTCTCTTTCAATTACGGGCACTGATATGGCGGCACTGATGGGCACCGATGATATGGCAGTACTGATGGGCACAGATAAGGTGGCACTGATTGGTGGCGCTGGTATGCGGCACTGATGGGCACTCATAGGCGGCACAGATGGGCACTCATGGGCGGCACTGATGGGTACTTATGGGTGGCACAGATGGGCACTGATAGGTGGGCACTGGGCATGGATGGGCACTGTGGGGTGGCACTGATGGACACTGTGGGGTGGCACTGATGGACACTGTGGGGCAGCACTGATTTACCCATGTTGCCAGTCAGTGCCCATTTGTGGGTACTGATTGGCATCTTTTTTATTTTTTAATGATTTTTTTTTTCCAGACTTTTTTTTTTTGCCCCCTTTTTTGGGGGTTTGCCCTTCCCTGGTGGTCCAGGGTGGGCTTCCCTGGTGGTCCAGTGTGGCGATCCGAGGGGGGGCTGCGCTGATAAACAATCAGCGCAAACCCCCCCTGTCAGGAGAGCTGCCGATCGGCTCTCCTCTACTCGCGTCTGTCAGACGTGAGTGAGGAAGAGCCATCAACGGCTCTTCCTGTTTACATCGTGATCAGCCGTGGTTGGACACGGCTGATCACGTGGTAAAGAGCCACCCCGCATCACCGATCGCCTCGCTCCATGGACCATGGACGTCCAGTCAGGATTTCAAAACCACTTCCCGGACGTAAATCGGCTATAGGCCGGGCAGGAAGTGGATAATCATATATATACTATTTTAATAAAATACCATATTTTTATATTTGTTGTGTTTTACATATATATATATAAAAAGTTGCAGTTTTAATGAGCTTTACACTTGATATTATTTATCAAAAATAATTTAGATCACGATATGAGCTTATTGTATCAACTTTTTAAGCCATATATATTTATCGCACAACACTTTATATCACAGTACACTAATATAACTCTTTTTTCACCATATTGGTTATGATACATATTTGTTTCACACATGGGATTTCTTTTCGTCTGTTTTTTTTCACTCTCTCTCATCATTAGTATGAGAGATTTTTTATCCAGCTCATATACGATAGTATCCCACGTGTGACACATCAGGGTTCATCAAAGTGTTCTATTGACTAATGATCACCTGTGGGCTAATTGGTGGAATGCCCCATTCACCTTTCTCCCTCCTCCTTTTGGCTGGGTTCACACTTGTCCGACAAACGGTCCTACATTGGGAGCTCATGTAGCATGACGTGTGAAAATCAATGTTTCCCTATGAGAGCTGTCTTAACTGGTCCTACACAAGTCGGTCCGACTTTGAAAATGCTCCCTGTACTACTTTGGTCCTACATTGATCCTACTTCAGCCCATTGAATATCATTGAAGTCGGACCAAAGTAGTATCCTTGTCCTAACCATCCGACTTTTGACATCCGACTTGTGATTACAGCAGCAGTAAAAGGAATTTATCTCACTCTGGGATTGTTTTGATTGGTCAAAGAACAAGTCAGACTATCACAAAGTCGGATCAAAGTAGTATGCTGTTCATGAAAGTAGGATGGATGTAGGACCAATGTAGGATGGATGTAGGACCAATGTAGGATCAGTGTAGGACCAATGTAGCAGAGCAAAGTAGGATGAAAGTAGTGTAGTAGTGTGAACCCAGCCTTTAGCCCAGTTTCACACTGGGTACGTTTTGCTTCGATTTGAGATGCGATTTCACATGTGAAATGGCATCTCAAATCGGCGGCATTTTCCGGCAATTGTCGGCAATGACACCGTCCTAATCGGTGCGACGCTGCATCTGCGGCGCTGCACCGATTTTAAAGAGTAGTTCCTGTACTACTTTTTGCGATTTCTGGCCACGATTTACATTGACATCTGTGCAGAAACCTGCACAGATGTCTCTTAAATCGCGGCCGAAATCGGGATTGCCGGCGGGAGTGAAATTGTGCGAGTTCAGCTGATCTCGCACGGCTTCACTCCCGCAGCCCAGTGTGAACCAGGGCTTAAACACAGTTTTTGTCATTGTTCACTAGCTATGAGTAAGCATGAGGCCCCATACACATGATAGAATTTATCCGCAGATACGGTTCAGCGGACCGTATCCGCGGATAAATCCTCTCTAAGATTTCAGAGGATTTCAATGCGATGGCGTGTACACACCATCGCATTGAAATCCGCGCTGAAATCCTCTGCCGATGACGTGTCGCGCCGTCGCCGCTATTATGACGCGGCGACGGGCGCGACGCTGTCATATAAGGAATTCCACGCATGCGTCTATTCATTACGGCGCGTGCGGGGAATCCCTTTGGACGGATGGATCCGGTAAGTCTGTACAGACGAGCGGATCCATCCGTTGGAATGGATTCCAGCAGATAGATATTCTGTGCATGTCGACAAATATTTATCTGCTGGAAATCCATTCCAGGGGAGATTTATTTGCGGATAAATATCCGTTGGCGTGTACACACCATAGGATCTATCCGCAGAAACCCATTTGATGGGATTTATCTGCGGATAGATTCTATGGTGTGTATGGGGCCTTAGTGTTGCTCACGAATATTCGTATTGCGAATATTCGGCTCGAATATGGCATATTCGAGTATTCGCGATATATTTAGAATTTCGCGGTGAATATTCGCTATTCCGAATATTCAAATTTTTTCAATTTTATTTTTAGAACAGATCACATCCTAGAGATCTCCATCGACATCTAAAAGCATTGCTGGTATGATTAGAGACCTTGGGCCGAGTAGCTGAAGCGATCATTTTATCTTGCCGAAAAATCGCAATGCGATTATTCGGCAATCGGAATATCGCGCGATTATTTTCTCCGCCCTTCTTTTGCATCAGAGCCAATCAGAGTTCTCCTACCGCAGTTGTCGAAATTCCGCAATAAATATCGCATTCGCATTTTGCGAAATTTCGATAAAATATCATGAATATTCTGAGCCAATCAGAGGGCTCCTACCGCAGTTGTCGAAATTTCGCAATAAATATCGCATTCGCATTTTGCGAAATTTCAATAAAATATCACGAATATTCTGAGCCAATCAGAGTGCTCCTACCGCAGTTGTCGAAATTTCGCAATTACTTTCGCATTCGCAATAGCAAACATTTCATTTCGATAAAATATCACGAATATTCGAATTTAGCGAATATTTCTCGAATATTCGGCTATATATTCGTGATATATCGCGAAATCGAATATGGCGTATTCTGCTCAACACTAGTAAGCATCACATGATGTGAAACATGTCAGCCATCCTTTTCCTTTTGTTCACTTCTTTTTGACTGCAACATTGTTGGTTGTTTTTTTGGATTTCACTTGCTGAATAAAGATATTGTTTTAAGGAGTGCGGCAGTCCAGGACTTCTTTTCATCCAATGTGGTGTTGGTACATATAGGCATAATTACAATGAATCCATATGTATATGAAGGTGGTAGTTTACAATTCCTTGCATTCTTTTTAAAGAATGAAAAACTTCCTTGAAAACAAGTTCCTAGTGAGGGAGGATTTCTACAGGAAATATCAGTCTGCAGGACATGGGATGTACTGCACTACATTATTACAGGTAAGTTATATCTTTAGTGTTTTTCCCTAGAAAATATTGTTTCACTAAAATTTTGCTCAAAAATAAGCAAAAAAAGTAGGAACCCAATATGATTTTTTTTTCTTAGATTATCCAAAAATACAGTAAGAAAAACCCACATTTTATTTTTTTTAGACTTGTGGTAGACTTTCCTAAAGCAAAATGATCAGATTTATTTTGAGCAGAGATATTAAAGAAGTTTGCTCATCTCAGTCCAATGCTTGTTATATACAGTACATCTATAATTTTCTTGTCTTTGCAGGAATCAGAATATGTATTACTTACCTATACACTGTGGAATATCCTTCCATTTTCCAAGATCGCATGATGCAGGTTCAGCTTGAGACAACTTATACCCCTTGTTACAAATATAGGAAGCACGTTCACGATGTTTGTATACTTTATCTTCAGCTCTTCCATTTAATATTTCTCGAGGCTTTCCACAGGAATTACCTAAAAAACAAAAACAAATAATAAAAAGACAACTGTAACACATGGAAGGTAGTATAAAGGTGGTTTATATGTGAATTACATACCTATGTATAGTATGTAGCACAAACAGCAATCATTTGTAATATATGTACCACCACATGATCTGAAAGTGTAGGAAATGCTCTGCAAATGGTTTGTAATTTCATGTCTTTTATATTTTCATTAAACAAAAAATTGCTATATTGCATCCTGGACCTTAAACATCCTCATATATCAAATCAACATTTATATGATACAGTATCTCACAAAAGTGAGTACACCCCTCTTTTCATGTGACAACACTGAAGAAATGACACTTTGCTATAATGTAAATTAGTGAGTGTACAGCTTGTATAGCAGTGTAAATTTGCTGTCCCCTCAAGATAACTCAACACACACAGCCATTAATTTCTAAACTGCTGGCAACAAAAGTGAGCACACCCCTAAGTGAAAATGTCCAAATTGGACCGAATTAGCCATTTTCCCTCCCCGATGTCATGTGGCCTGTTAGTGTTACAAGGTCTCAGGTGTGAATGGGGAGCTGGTGTGTTAAATTTGATATCACTCTCACTCTCTCATTCTGGTCACTGGAAGTTCATAATGGCACCTCATGTTAAAGAACTCTCTGAGGATCTGAATTATTTTTTTTTTGCTCTACATTAAGATGTAGGAAGAAATCATGCCAATTGGACATAACACATATAGGGGGAAGGAGTCACAGTGACTACATCATCCCGCGAGCATCTTGTAGTTTCTATGCATCCTGAGCCCACACTGCTTAAGTGCTACGTTTGTGAGTAATGTTTTAATGAGTAAATAAATCGTTCAGATATCCAGAGAGCACTAGATTTAGCCTTTTCTATTCCTATGTGCACCGGACCCCATTGAGGGAATCTGTACTGGTTAGTATCCATCTAATAAGCCAGAGGCAGCACGGACGGAATAGGAGCGCCATGACTAACTGATTTGTTTATATCCCTGAGAGGGATTCTGCTTTTTCTGACCTTCTGGTGAAACAGGGGTCAGAACTTGAGGTGAGCGGCTAGGATATAAAGGTGGAGGAGAGCCGAACAGCGAACAATTTGGGGTGTTCGCAGCAAATTCGAAAAGCCGCACAGCACCCTTTAAAAGTCTATGGGAGAAATCAAAAGTGCTAATTTTAAAGGTTAATATGCAAGTTATTGTCATAACAAGTGTTTGGGGACCTGGGTCCTGTCCCAGGGGACATGTATCAATGCAAAAAAAGTTTTAAAAACTGATTTTTTTTCGGGAGCAGTGATTTTAATAATGCTTAAAGTAAAACAATAAAAGTGAAATATTCCTTTAAATTTCATTCCTGGGGGGTGTCTATAGTATGCCTGTAAAGTAGCAAATGTTTGCCGTGCTTAGAAAAGTCCCAAACCATAATAAAACAAAAAGCGTGGGGGTCCCCCCCAAATTCCATATCAGGCCCTTCAGGTCTGGTATGGATATTAAAGTGGAGGTTCACCCGAAAAGTACATTTTTAACCTTAGATTGATGCTCATTTTTTTTTTAATCGAAGCAGTACTTACCGTTTTAGAGAGCGATCTTCTCCGCTGCTTCCGGGTATAGGCTGCAGGACTGGGCGTTCCTATTTGATTGACAGGCTTCTGACGGTCGCATACATCGCGTCACAATTTTCCGAAAGTAGCCGAACGTCGGTGCGCAGGCGCCATATAGAGCCGCACCGACGTTCGGCTTCTTTCGGCTACTCGTGACGCAATGTATGCGACCGTCGGAAGCCTGTCGGAAGCCTGTCAATCAAATAGGAACGCCCAGTCCCGAAGACCATACCCGGAAGAGGCGGAGAAGATCGCTCTCTAAAACGGTAAGTACTGCTTTGATTTAAAAAAAACTACCCGATTCCCCTTGACAAAATGAGCATCAATCTAAGGTTAAAAAAAAAAATTCGGGTGAACTCCCGCTTTAAGGGGGAACCCTGCGCCATTTTTTTTTAAATGGCGTGGGGTTCCCCAAAAATCCATACCAGACCCTTATTCGAGCACGCAACCTGGCAGGCTGCAGGAATTTTCCGAAAGTAGCCGAACGTCGGTGCGCAGGCGCCATATAGAGCCGCACCGACGTTCGGCTTCTTTCGGCTACTCGTGACGCAATGTATGCGACCGTCGGAAGCCTGTCGGAAGCCTGTCAATCAAATAGGAACGCCCAGTCCCGAAGACCATACCCGGAAGAGGCGGAGAAGATCGCTCTCTAAAACGGTAAGTACTGCTTTGATTTAAAAAAAACTACCCGATTCCCCTTGACAAAATGAGCATCAATCTAAGGTTAAAAAAAAAAATTCGGGTGAACTCCCGCTTTAAGGGGGAACCCTGCGCCATTTTTTTTTAAATGGCGTGGGGTTCCCCAAAAATCCATACCAGACCCTTATTCGAGCACGCAACCTGGCAGGCTGCAGGAAAAGAGGGGGGGGACGAGAGAGCGGCCCACCTTCTGAACTGTACCAGGCCACATGCCGTAAACATGGGGAGAATGTTGATGGGGACAAAATCCTCACCCCCACAACCCTTGCCTGATGGTTGTGGGGGCCTGCGGGCGGGGGCTTATTGGAATCTGGAAGTCCCCTTTAACAAAGGGGAACTCAAGATCCCACCCCCCCCATGTGAACTGGTAACGGGGTACATTGTGCCCCTACCATTTTACAAAAAAAAGTGTAAACATTTTAAATACCACAGGAGACAGTTTGGGACAAGTCCTTTATTAAAAATAAAATTAAAAAAAGGTTCCAACGATGTAATCCTGTCTCAAGCGATACGGAAAAAAAACACAACGCTACAAACGATACCACCTCATGGGGGCCCCCCCCCCCCCCGATCGAATGATGCTCACTTGGTGTGACAGCTCTTTTAAAGCTTAGGGAGGGGCCACCTGTCACATGCGTGGGTGACCCCGCCCCCTCTCTGACGCAAGGCGAAAGCCAGGGGTTACCCAATGACGTGTATGGGTGACCCCGCCTCCTCTGGCGCGTCGCGGGTTTGTGAGGGTTGTACTAATTTTGTGAGATACAATAAGTATATATACATTCCACCCATTCCCCCTTAAAACCAATACATTTCTTACAAATTAATGAACACATAATTCTTCTTTAAATCAGTATTAAACCCAAAAGCAAACATTATGGGCCAGATTCATAAAGAACTGCGGCGGCGTAACGTATCGTCTTTACGTTACACCGCCGCAAGTTTTCAGCGCAAGTGCCTGATTCACAAAGCACTTGCGTGTAAACTTACGGCGGTGTAACGTAAAGCCGTCCGGCGCAAGCCCGCCTAATTCAAATGGGGCGTGTGTCATTTAAATTAGGCGCGCTCCCGCGCCGGACGTTCTGCGCATGCTCCGTGTGAAAATTTCCCGACATGCTTTGCGCGAAATTACGGCGCCCCGACATGTTTTTTGAACGGCGACGTGCGTAACGTACTTTTGTATTCCCGGACGTCTTACGCCAAAAAAAAAAATTCGACGCGGGAACGACGGCTATAACTTTAACATGGCTCGTCTAAAGTTAAGCCATGAAAAAGCAGGCCTAACTTTGCGATGGGAAAAACCAACTAGCGACGACGTAACGAACGCGCGTACCTTCGTGGATCACCATAAAAGCTAATTTGCAGACCCGACGCTGGAAACGACGCGAACTCCACCCAGCGGCGGCCAAAGTATTGCATCCTAAGATCCGACAGTGTAAGTCAATTACTACACCTGTCAGATCTTAGGGCTATCTATGCGCAACTGATTCTATGAATCAGCCGCATAGATACTCTCAGAGATACGACGGCGTATCAGGAGATACGCCTTAGTATCTCTTTTGTGAATCTGGCCCTATATTGCAGCTTACCAATCCTTAAATGTAATGGCTGCTTTTGTTTTCTTTTTTTTTGCTTTCATGGATGCACTTGCTGCTCTCACTGCACAAAGAACTAGGCTCCAACCATTACATCCTTGGCAATCTGATCACAACAGATATCTCAAGAGGCAGCCATGCTCTTCAGCAACTGTGGCATAAAATCAAATCCCTAAAAGCTTTCATCCTATACAAATTTACCCTCCTAAAATACAATGGCCCGGATTCAGAAAGAATTGCGCTCTATGTGCGGAGGCGCAGACGATTTTGCCCTGCGCCCCCGCAAATACTTTACGCTTCCCTCGATTCACGGAGCAGTAGCTCCGTAAATTGGGAGGGCGCACCGGCAAAATTGCCAGGCGTAAGCACGCGCAATGTAAATGATCCCGCCGGGGGCGGGAATCATTTAAATTAGGCGCGCTCCCGCGCCGAGCGTAGAGCGCATGCTCCGTCGGGAAACTTTCCCGACGTGCATTGCGGGAAATGATGTCGCAAGGACGTCATTTGCTTCAAAGTGAACGTGAATGGCGTCCAGCGCCATTCACGATTCACTTACGCAAACGACGTAAAATTTGAACGTCGCGACGCGGGAACGCCGGGTATAGTTTAGCATTGGCTGCCAGTGCTATTAGAAGGGGCAGCCTTACGCTAAACACGCCGTACGGAAACAACGTAACTTGCGTACGCAGGGGGCGCGCAACATTGTGAAATTTACCCTCCTAAAATACAATGGCCCGGATTCAGAAAGAATTGCGCTCTATTTGTGGAGGCGCAGACGATTTTGCCCTGCGCCCCCGCAAATACTTTGCGCTTCCCTCGATTCACGGAGCAGTAGCTCCGTAAATTGGGAGGGCGTGCCGGCAAAATTGCCCAGGGGAAAGCACGCGCAATGTAAATGATCCCGCCGGTGGCGGGAATCATTTAAATTAGGCGCGCTCCCGCGCCGAGCGTAGAGCGCATGCTCCGTCGGGAAACTTTCCCGACGTGCATTGCGGCAAATGATGTCGCAAGGACGTCATTTGCTTCAAAGTGAACGTGAATGGCGTCCAGCGCCATTCACGATTCACTTACGCAAACGACGTTAAATTTGAACGTCGCGACGCGGGAACGCCGGGTATTGGCTGCCCCTGCTATTAGAAGGGGCAGCCTTACGCTAAACACGCCGTACGGAAACGATGTAACTTGCGTACGCAGGGGGCGCGCAACATTGTGAATCGGCGTAAGAATGCAATTTGCATACTATACGCTGACCACAATGGGAACGCCCCCTAGCGGTCATCGCAAGAATGCAGCCTAAAATCTGCGTGGCATAAGAGCCTTATGCCACGCAGATTTTAGGCTGCAGTCGGCGTAACGAGTTCTCTGAATCAGGAGAACTCGTTACGCCGGCGCAAGTCAGCAATTGCGCTGCGTAACTATGGTTACGCAGGCACAATTGCTTACTGAATCTGGGCCAATGCTTTCCAATCAAATTTAAAACCAATGGCCACTACTCCATACTCTTACAGCTAGACTTTTCTACTGCCTTTGATACCGTTGAATACCAGCTCCTCATCAAAAAACGTTACTCTGGCCTCCAAATCTGCTCTTTCCTGGTTCTCCCCCTACCTATCATAGTGTTCCTACAATGTTGCCTGCAACTTTGTCTCCTCCTATCCACTTCCTTTTTCTGTAGGGGTCCTCCAAGGCTCCATCCTGTGAAACCTTATCTTCTCTATCTAAACCCCCTCCCTTGGTTACTGGATAAACTCCCATGGCTTCTAATACTATCTCTATGCTGATGACACCCTCTCCTCCCTGACATCTCTTGCATTACTAACTTATTAACTGACATATCAGTATGTCAAACCAATTGGGAAGTTGCGTTAAGGGAGGTCCTACCCCTACCCATTTTGTCACTACACGGACATCATCAGGAGGCATGCAGGCCCCCAAACGGTTCAGAGCAGCAGCGTTCCAGTACAATACAGTCGGCAAGTCATCCAGGTGCCAGGAGGCCACCGGTACATGTAAATGCAATATATTTTAACTTTTTTGGCACTATATTAAATAAAGGGCATATTACACTATGTTATCCATTCTGGTTTATCCTTTTTGGTGAATATCAGGACCATGGCTATGGGAGAATGATCTGAAGTAGAATATATAAGTTAAAGCGCTATCTGACCATTCTAGCATTAGTGCAGCACTGAGTATTCATGGACTGGGACACTTATTAATGGGATTATGTCACTTCTATGGAGACTTTATCACATGCACTTTATATGTAATTGATCTGTTTGCACAGAATACATAAATGCATAATTTAAATAGTATATTAACTCTTGGTTGGAAATTGGGGTACAATATTGAACAACACTTTTTGCACTTTTATGTGTATTGTAGCACAGCTTTGTTTTTTATATTGCATAATTTATGGGGTAAGGTATACCGCATATTAACCACTTGACAACCGCCCCATAGCAAAAGTACGGCTACAGGGTGGTTGCTTAACTCTGGGAGGCCTGTTAATTAACGGCCTTCCAGAATCGCGCTCCCACGCGCCCCCTGGGGCGCGCACATGGGAGTGTCCGTAATTTTGGTCCTAGACCTCCTCTGTAACTAAAAACATATAACCAGTAAAAATATTTAAAACGTCGCCTATTGGGATTTTTAAGTAGCGAAGTTTGGCGCCATTCCACGAGCGTGTGCAATTTTGAAGGGTGACATTTTGGGTATCTATTTACTCGGCGGAACTTCATCTTTCACATTATGCAAAAACATTGGGCTAAATTTACTGATTTGTTTTTTTAAGCACAAAACAGTTTTTTTTGTAAAAAACACGTTAGAAAAATTGCTGCGCAAATACAGTGAGAGATAAAAAGTTGCAATGACCACCATTGTATTCTCTAAGGTCTTTGCTAAAAAAATATATATAATGTTTTGGGGTTCTATGCAATTTTCTAGCAAATAAATGATGATTTTTAGATGTAGGAGAGGAATGTCAGAATTGGCCTGGGTGCTCCAGAACGCCTGAAGGTGCTCCCTGCATGTTGGGCCTCTGTATGTGGCCACGCTGTGTAAAAGTCTCACACATGTGGTATCTCCATACTCAGGAGTAATAGCAGAATGTGTGTTGGGGTGTAATTTGTGGAATGCATATGCTGTGTGTGAGAAATAACCTGCTAATATGAAAATGTTGTGAAAAAAAAAAGAAATATAAAAAAATCTTGATATTGCAAAGAATTGTGGGAAAAAATTACAACTTTAAAAAACTCACCATGCCTCCTTCTAAATACCTTGGAATGTCTTCTTTCCAAAAAGGGGGAATTTGGGGGGTATTTATACTTTTCTGTCATGTTAGGGTCTCAAGAATTGAGATAGGCCGTCAGTACTTCAGGTGTGATCAATTTTTAGAGATTGGCACCACAGCTTGTGGACTCTATAACTTTCACACAGACCAAATAATATACACCAATTTGTACTTATTTTTACCAAAGATATATAGCAGTATAAATTGTGGCCAAAATTTATGAAGAAAAAATACTAATTTGCTAAATTTTATAACAGAAACAAAGAAAAATTCATTTGGGGGGGGGCGGTGGGTGTGGGAACTGGACACAGCTCTCTCTCTCTCTCACACACACACACACACACACACACACACACACACACATATATATATATATATATATATATATAGCCTGGGGGTGCTATGGGAGGTGAGAGGGGGTTCTGCACTGAGGGGGGTCTATGCTTATGGAGGGGGGGGGTTGCACTGAGGGGGATCTCTGCTTATGGAGAGGGGGTTTGCCCTGAGGGGATCTATGTTTATGTAGAGGGGGTCTGCCCTGAGGGTGAGGGGGATCTATGTTTATGGAGGGGGGCTGCACTGAGGGGGGGTCGACTATGCTTAGGGAGAGGGGGGGTTAGCACTGAGTGGGATCTATTTTTTTTTGTAGAGGGGGTCTGCCCTGAGGGGGATCTATGCTTCTGGAGAGGGGGGCCTGCACTGAGGGGGGATCTATGCTTATGGAGAGGGGCTGCACTGAGGGGGGTCTATGCTTATGGAGGGGGTCTGTTCTGGGGGGTGTCTATGCTGATGGGGGGGTCTGCACTGAGGGGAGGTATACACTGATGGATACGTACTTAATGGGAGTGGGTTATATTGAAGAAAGGGATTCTGTACTTAGTGAGGGGGGGGGGTCTATAATGAGGGAGGGTGGTCTGTACTGAAGGGGGACTATAGTTGGTCGAGGGGGGGAGGGGGTGACACCATTGTTTTCTGCACCAGGTGACACCAACCCTAGTGACGCCACTGTCTGTAGTGAAGAAACAGTTGCTTCCACATGCAAAGCAGTGCAGGAAAGCTGCTATGACACAATGACAGGTCTACTTATTCTGGGATAGATGACAGAAAATCTGTGCAATACATTCAGGTATAATGCTTCCATGTGCCACTCCGCAGGTGGGGGAGAATCACTTTATGCCGTGGGTCGGCAAGGCAGGGAATAGAATGTGATCTACCCATAATCTGCCCGTGATCAACGAGTAGATTGCGACCGATCAGTTACAGACCCCCCTGCTCTATGGGGACAAAGTGGCTGTACAAACACCGCTCTGGTCCGAATTTGACAGGAGTGCAAGTGTTGGTACGTGGCCCTGAACACAGTACAGTTTGTATTCATTATCCGCACCTGAACACCTGTCAAATTAGGACCCACAGCTGCGTTTGTACAACTGCTTCAGGGGGGGTCTTTGGTAAAATATGAGGGTCTAAACAGACTTCTGATGAAACAGGAAAGGGGATTGAGGATTTATTTTCATCAATCTCTATCTCTGAATCCTCAGCAGCACTGCAGAGTTAATGAACAGGAAGTGTTCTGTACAGAGGTTTCCTGATCATTCACCAGCTGAAGCATAGTAAACACAGTTTACTATGTTTTAGTTATGAATGAAAACAGGACTGATCAGTAAGAATCATTAATTCAGGAAAGGAAGAGGTCAGTAAACATAACATGTTTAAAGGAAAAGTTCACCTATCTGGACATGTTACACCAGTATTTAGGGTGTAACATGTAACATGTTCAGCAACTTACCCCCGACGACCCCTCCCTTCTCCCCACACCCAAAATTTGAAAAAAGTGCAGCCATGAGGGGCTCTGCCCACACAGCCATGTTATTCATTCTACATATGAACTAAGTACCATCTGCAACCGCGGTAGATGGCATGTAGTCCTCAATGAACTTCCTGGACTTCGGTAAGATCCCTTTCCCACTGAGGAGTTTTTCAGGCGGTTTAGCGCTATTTTTAGCGCCTAAATACCACCTGGGAAACTCCTGCCCTGCATTCTCAGTGTGAAAGCCTGAGGCGATGCGCTGGCGGAACCGCTCCAAAAGTCCTGCCAGTAGCATCTTTGGAGCTGTAAGAGAAGTGGTGTGTTTACTGCTCCTCCACCGCTCCTTCCCATTGAAAACAATGGGACAACGCGGTAATACTGCCGGCAATGCATTGAACAACATTGGATTTGATTCCATCAGAAACCGATCGTGTGTACAGGGCTTAAGAGTGTTACACTGGACTGTTTTAAGTGCATTTATCATCGCATTTGAGAATAATGTATATAGTGTATGGGTAATTGTTCACATCTATTCAGGTTTGTGCAATTATTAGAATTTCAACCTATGAGTTTCACATAGTATTGTCAATTGTTCTTTTACTTTCAAATATGATAATTCCACTATTTATATATGCGAGTAATTGCTCATGATTTATGCAATTTTTGCACACTTTAAGTTTTCTGTTACTATTTTAATCTTTCCACTGTGAGTCTTACACAGTATTGTCATTTGCTTACTTTTTATCACATATGGTGGTTTTACCATTTATAGTGTGTGAGAAAATGTTCACGATTTACCAAATTTTTCAAGATTTTTGTCATTACTTTAAACGTTATTTATTGACCAAAATTACCAATGAACATTACATTATTTAACTTGTCCAGATATATCCTCTCAGGCTGGGTTCACACTGGTGCGACAAATGCGCCGACATTGGGAGCTCATGTCACATTATGTGTTAAAATCAATGTTTTCCTATGGGAGCCATCTTAACTGGTCCGACACATGTCGGTCCGACTTTGAAAATGCTCCCTGTACTACTTTGGTCCGACTTTGATCCTACTTCAGCCTATTGAATATCATTGAAGTCGGATCAAAGTCGGAACGCCGTCTTGCATGACCCGACTTTGGAATGCGACTTGTGCTCTGCTGATCTTGAGGGGGAACTCCACGCCAAATTTTAAATAAAAAACGGCATGGGTTCCCCCTCCAAGAGCATACCAGGCCCTTTAGTCTGGTATGGATTGTAAGGGGAACCCCCTATGCCCAAAAAAATGGCATGGGGGTCCCCCCAAAATCCATACCAGACCCTTTTCCGAGCACACAACCCGACCGGTTAGGAAAGGGGGTGGGGACGAACGAGCGCCTCCCCCCTGAACTGTACTAGGCCCTCAACATGGGGTGCGGGTGCTTTGGGGCAGGGGGGCACCCTGCGGCCCCCCACCCAAAAGCACCTTGTCCCCATGTTGATGAGGACAAGGGCCTCTTCCCGACAACCCTGGCCGTTAGTTGTCAGGGTCTGCGGGCCGGGGGCTTATCGGAATCCAGGAGCCCCCTTTTAATAAGGGGGCCCCCAGATCCCGGCCCCCCATCCTATGTGAATGAGTATGGGGTACATCGTATCCCTACCCATTCACCTGGGGGGGGGGGAAATGTCAGGGAAAAAAACACACTACATAGATTTTTAAAGTCATTTATTAGGCAGCTCCGGGGGTCTTCTTCCGACTCTGCGGTTCTTCTGCCTTCTGCCGGGCTCCTCCGCTATCTTATTCCAGCTCATTTACAAGTTTCGGCCCGGTCTTCTACGTCATCTTCTTCCCACTTATTTTCTTCAGATGTTGACACAACGCTCTCTTCCGCTGTAATGCCGTGTGCGCAATGATTTATATTGGCATGGGGCATGGTCACCGGGTGATGTCACCCGGTGACCCTGCCCCTCATGAGGTCACAGTCCCAGGGCATGATGGGACTGTGACGTCATGAGTGGCGGGGTCACTGGGTGACATCACCTGGTGACCAAGCCCCATGCCTATATAAATCATTGCGCACCATGCACACAGCATTACAGCGGGAGAGAGCTTTGTGTCAACATCGGAAGAAAAGAAGAGGGAAGAAGACAACGGAGAAGACCGGGCCAACGCTAGTAAAAGAGATGGAAGAAGATAGCGGAGGAGCCCGACAGAAGAACCGGAAAGCGGTAGAAGAGAGCGGAGAGTCAGAAGAAGACCACCAAAGTCGGAAGAAGACCACCAGAGCTGCCTAATAAATTACTTTAAAAACCTGTGTAGTGTGTTTTTTTTTTCTTTACATTTTCCCCCCAGGTGAATGGGTAGGGGTACGATGTACCCCATACTCATTCACATAGGGTGGGGGGGCCGGGATCTGGGGGACCCCTTATTAAAGGGGGCTCCTGGATTCTGATAGGCCCCCCACCCGCAGATCCTGACAACCAATGGCTAGGCTTGTCGGGAAGAGGCCCTTGTCCTTATCAACATGGGGACAAGCTGCTTTGGGTGGGGGGGCAACAGGGCGCCCCCCTGCCCCAAAGCACCCACCCCCCATGTTGAGGGCATGCGGCCTGGTACGGTTCAGGAGGGGGGCGCTCGCTTGTCCCCACCCCCTTTCCTGACCGGCCGGGTTGTGTGCTCGCATAAGGGTCTGGTATGGATTTTGGGGAGACCCCCACACCGTTTTTTTCAGCATAGGGGGTTCCCCTTAAAATCTTTACCAGACCGAACCGGGCCTGGTATGCTCTTGGAGGGGGAACCCTTTTATTTAAAATTCGGTGTGAAGTTCCCCCTCAAGATTCATATTGAACACAGTGCCTGGTATTGGCGGGGATCCAAGTCGGATCCCTGTTCATTGAAAGTCGGACGTATGTCGGCTTCAAGTAGCAGGGCAAAGTCGGATCCAAAGTAGGATGGCAGTCGTGTCACACCAGTGTGAACCCAGCCTTAGGTACCAGGTGCTACTTTCAGACACATGAATTATGCCAATGTGGACAAAGTAATTTTCTAACCTGACTTCTATCCCGCTCTCCCTCTCACTTACCTCACATGCAGATGTAGCGCCCTGCTCCTGATGAACAGGCGCTGCTTTAAATTTAATGGGGGTCTGAGCTGTTATTTGGCTCAGACCAGAATGATTAAGGGCAATTTAGCCTCTGTTCTAGCCATGGCTGTTCTAGCCATGGCTGTGCTGGAAGTATCCACCGTTGATCCCCTGGGGGTGTTGTTACCACCCCAGGCCAACAGTGGCAGCAGCCAGGACATGGTACATTGAGTGTCCCCCCTCAGCAACGAGTCAGTAGTGGTTGCCCTGCTGTGCATGCTGGGGAGGGGTACTTAAGAGACAGACGCCATTGGTACAGGGTCCGTTCGCCCATTGTGGACCGCCTGGCCTGAGGTGGGTGCTGTGAATCATGGCTCCGGGACCACATTTGGTGGGCCCAGTTGTCTGGCTGTCTGCAGAGGTGATCCTGTGCTGTCCGTCCTGCGGGAGGAAGCCACTTGATGAAGGAAACCAGGGGAGGACCTATCCTGGTAAAGACCATGCAAGAGGCTGGTGCCTTGGGAGAAGGCCTGGAAACTTCATCTAAGGGTGCACCATACACGAGAGGCCTGACAGTGTCGCCTGTCCGATGTAAAAGTTCTAGTGAAGCAAAGCTAAAGAGATCCGGGTGCTGAATCCTGTGGCAAAGGATTCCAGACCAAAGTGTCTCATCAAGAAAGGAAGGTCTGTGGCAGAGACTGTACTTTATTTTGTGCACCATCCCGGCTGCTAGGCCAGTGAGAGGGACCTATCCGAGTGAGCAATATCCAATCTGGCTAGAGTGGCTAGAACTGTTTGCTGGAAACAGGAGTGTTTCCTTACTGGTGACTGTGCACCTGAACCTACCTACCCTTCCACCCCTCATCCTTCTTTTCTACTAAAGTTCTCCCAAATAAACCCAAAGAGAAAAGATGTACATTGTGTGTGGACACTGGAATTCTTCGGACTCTCCTTTAACCCTGGACAGCAAGAATATAGAGGTAAGGTGCCACCCAAAATATAACCAGCAGCTCCTGCGGGGGTAGTGCTACACAGACATTACCCTTCCACTTACCTGATGGGGTTCTGGGCTTCACCCTTCTCTGGTATTGGTGCTGTACAGGAAGACAATCACTAGCACTGTATGCACATGAGCCCAGAAGCACCGTCAGGTAAGTGTAAGGGGGGTTCTACATATTGGGTTAGTGTGGAGATAGAAGATGTGAAAAGTTAAAGTGGATGTAAGCCCAATCTCATGCCATAGTGCTGATCTATAAGGATATACATGCCTCTGCATGTATCCTTACCTGTCAAATGTCTCCTTTTTGTCTGTTATAAGAACTGAAAAACTGCACATTCTGTGGGTGGGTCTGTTGTCTGGAGCTCAGTAGGTGGAGTGGTGATCTCAGTAGACCCCCCGCCCACCTCTGCACTCCCCTTGTCAACATGCATTTTCTCTTGTGTATTCATTACACTAAACTCTGCTATGATCACTAACATCCAGTCAAAATCCAGAAAAGTAACCACATGACTTCAAAAAAGGAGTGGGGTGGGAATTAAAAAAGAATGCCTGACTCAGGCTAGTACATGAGATGTGTAAATAACCTGTCATTCACAGCAAGGGGGAGGAACGGACAAAAGTTTTCTCCTGTTTGTCCGTTTATCTCACTGAAAAAAGAAAAGAGGATTGCTCAGAGCTGGATTAACTGTTTGTGGCAATACATTTCGGGTTTACATCCACTTTAAGTTAGAAAATCATTTTAGGTCTGCTATGAAACTTAAACTTTACAATAAGTATTTACATTCTAATATTTGACAAGAAACTTTATCAAACCTCTTACCTTCACAGGTAGGTAGTGGTAGCCACTTTCCATCAATACATTTACTTTCATCAGAGCCAATGATGCGATAACCATCTGCACATCTGTATTTCACCGTGCTTCCAGAATAATATTGGTCTGCTACAGATTCTTCACTGATCTCGCCATTAGGTATTTGTGGTGGATTCCTTGTGCATCGTTTTTTCTCTAAAAACACAAATGTCACCTCTTATTCAAAGTGGAAGCATTTTTTTTCATATAAAAGATAACTTTGTGATTTAAGGGTCAGTACATACCATGAATCGCACAGGAACGCGCTATGTATTCCAGTGCGATTCTGGTGCAGTACAATTGAGGCCCATTCATTTGAATTGGCTGAAATCACGCTGGACTGCAGCAAAAGTAATGCATGCAATATCTTTATAAAAGACACAGAAATCGGATCACATGGTACTAAGATATCATGCGATCCGGTCCAGGCACACACACTGTTTGTGACCTGCGGTTGGGGTGTCATTAAGGCCTATTTCACACTTGTGTGACTTGTCATGCGACTTGGGACTGCAAAGTCACATGGCATGTCAAACCCCATTATTTCCAATGAGTACCATTCATATCTGTACTACTGTACTACTTTGGTCTGACTTTGATGAGAGTTATGCCCCATACACACAATTGGATTTTCCGTCGGAAAAACCTTGGATGGTTTTTCTGACGGAATTCCGCTCAAGCTTGGCTTGCATACACACGGTCACACAAAAGTTCTCTGGACTTTCGTCCGTCACAAACACAGTGCCGTAGAACACTCTGACGAGCCGAGAAAATTAAGTTCAATGCTTCCAAGCATGTGTCAAATTGTTTCCAAGCATGCGTCTGAATTTTGCGTGTCAGAATTGCTCCAGACGACTGTATTTTCCCATGAGAATTTTTCCCGTCTGAAAATTTGAGAACCAGCTCTCAATCTTTTGCTGGGGAAAATCTGACAGCAAAAGTACGATGGAGCATACACACGGTTGGAATTTTCGTTCAAAAGCTCACATCAGACTTTTGCTGGCGGAAAATCCGATCGTGTGTACGGGGCATTACACAGGCATTCCCGGAAAAATCGCTTTACTTTGAAGTTGCGGTAGTGTGAAGAGGGCCTAAGTTAACATTGACACCTGCTGTAGATCACAACTGCAGTGCTTTTTGAATGCAGTGTGGAAAACATGCACAGAACACAGGTTTCCCTCAGTGTTTTGTTGTGAACCTGCCCTAAATGTCAACATAAGTGATGTAAACAAACAAACCCCCTTTAACGACTTCAGCTCCAGAAAACTTTACCCCCTTCATGACCAGGCCATTTGTTGTTATTCAGCACTGCGCTACTTTATTTTCGCAGTCATGCAATGCTGAACACAAACTAAATTTGTATAATTTTTTTCCCCCACAATTAGACCTTTCTTTTGGTAGTTTTGACCAACCACTGTTTTTTTTTTTCTTATACACGAAAATATTGGGGAAAAAACACTATATTTCTTACTTTGATATAAAACATATCCAATATATCCAAAATTTAGAGAATCAAATTTCTTAAAGCAGAGTTCCACCCAAAAATGAAACGTCCACTGTCCACATTCCTCCCCCCTCCGGTGTCACATTTGGCACCTTTCAGGGGGGGGAGGGAGGGCAGATACCTGTGGAGGGGGGGCAGGGCTGTCTTAATGAGAGGGCACACCTGGGCACTGCCCAGGGGCCCCAGCTGCATGTGGGCCCCTGCACTTTCCCCAAAGCAGCTGGTCCTTGAGCCCACGCTGCCCCGAAGGAAAGAGAGGAAATGAAATGCATTGAAAAAAGTGTCATTGAAGAAAGTGACACTGAAAAAAGTGATGGGGAAGAAAGTGACTTTAAAGACAGTGAAGGGGGAGAAAGCGAATGGGAGAAACGCACAGGAGCAGCAAGTGAAGGGGAAGAACGCACAAGAGAAGCAAGCGAAGGGGAAGAACGCACAGGAGAAGCAAGTGAAGGGGAAGAAGGCACATGAGAAGGAAGCGAATGGGAAGAACGCACAGGAGAAGGAAGCGAATGGGAAGAACGCACAGGAGAAGGAAGCGAAGGGGAAGAACGCACAGGAGAGGGAAGCAAAGGGGAAGAACACACAGGAGAGGAAATTGAATGGGAAGAACACACAGAAAAGGGAAGGGGAAGAACGCACAGGAGAGGGAAGCAAAGGGGAAGGAAGCGAAGGGGAAGAACGCACAGGAGAAGAAAGTGAAGGGGAAGAACGCACAGGAGAAGGAAGTGAAGGGGAAGAATGCACAGGAGAAGGAAGCAAAGGGGAGAATGCACAGAAGATAGGGAAGGGGAAGTACGCACAGGATAGGGAAGGGAAATGGAAGAATACACAGGAGGGGGAAGTGAAGGGGAAGAACGCACAGAAGAAGATAGGGAAGGGGAAGAATACACAGGAGGGGGAAGTGAAGGGGAAGTACACACAGGAGAGGGAAGGAAAAGAACGCACAGAAGAGGGAATTAAAGGGGAAGAAGGCACAGAAGAAGGAAGGGGAAGAACACACAGGAGAGGGAAGTAAATGAGAAGAACGAACAGGAGATGGAAGGGATGGGGTAGCATACACAGGGCTGTCTTAATGAGAGGGCACAGCTGGGCACTGGGGCCCCTGCACTTTCCCCAAAGCAGCTGGTCCTTGAGCCCATGCTGCCCTGAAATTGGGGGCCCCTATGATGGCCCTGAGAGTGATGTTGCCACAGGGGAAGCAGGCTGGCAGCGGTGCGCCGTGCTCTACATAATGATACCTATTATTTCACAGCCAGCAGGGAGGGGCAGGGCCGGAAAGGCCAGTGAGGCTCTGACCCTGCCCCATGCCTAAGGCTGGGTTCACACTACTACACTACTTTCATCCTACTTTGCTCTGTGTTCAATGTTTCCCTATGAGAGCGTCTTGTAGTGTCCTACACAAGTCGGTCCGACTTTGAAAATGCTCCCTGTACTACTTTTGGTCCTACATTGATCCTACTTCAGGCCCATTGAATATCATTGAAGTCGGACCAAAGTAGTATCCTGTTCATGAAAGTAGGATGGATGTAGGACCAATGTAGGATAAATGTAGGACCAATGTAGCAGAGCAAAGTAGGATGAAAGTAGTGTAGTAGTGTGAACATCAGGCTGGGTTCACACTACTACACTACTTTCATCCTACTTTGCTCTGCTACATTGGTCCTACATTTATCCTACATTGGTCCTACATCCATCCTACTTTCATGAACAGGATACTACTTTGGTCCGACTTCAATGATATTCAATGGGCCTGAAGTAGGATCAATGTAGGACCAAAAGTAGTACAGGGAGTATTTTCAAAGTCGGACCGACTTGTGTAGGACGCTACAAGACGCTCTCATAGGGAAACATTGAACACAGAGCAAAGTAGGATGAAAGTAGTGTAGTAGTGTGAACCCAGCCTCAAAGGGATGAGGTGTTAACCGTTGAAGGGCAGTTATAAGGTTTTCAAAATGCAGAGTAAATGCCGCTTAAACACTAGACAAGTGCACACTGAAATATATTGTTTCGAAATTCCGCTTCCGTCCAAAAAATACATTTAATCACTCCAGAAATTCATTTTTATTTTGTTTCGTTCAAAAATGCATTCGTCCAAAAATCCAAATTAAGGTTGAATCTGTCATTGAAGGTTTGTGGTGTCCTTCGAAGCAGCTGAACTGTACGACGCCGCAATCGTACATTTCCGGTCGAATGCTCCGCCCACAAACTATAGTAGAATTCTAATGTTGTATGAATAGTAATAAATATATTTATTAATTATTATTACTAGTCAAACAACATTAGAATACTTTTATAGCCTATGGGCAGAGCATTTGACCATAAATGTCCGTTTGTGGCGATCGTATGTTTTTAGCTGATTTGTCGAATCTTCATGTCTCTGTAATGTCGAATCTTTTCTCTCTGTCGAATAATCTTGGACTAATAGAGTTAGGTTAGGCACATTCGACCACAGGTTCGATAGACACAGATCACTATTGTCACTGTCATGTTGAATCTTCTATATATAGCGAACTGTTGTGGCAACAAAACGAAAATAAAGCATTTTTTATGTTGGATCTTTCGGATTTCAGGTTTTGCACATTCGTTAACGCTTGTTAAAACAAACGCTGAAATCCCTGAAATTCGGATTAAAATGCATTCGGATGAAAATCAATGCACATTTCAAATAAACACATGGTATTGTCACACGTGTGAAAGCGCCCTTAAAAATGCTGCCTCCTAACACATATGCGGACTAAACCTGGCAATCCTGACACTGAAAGATAATGTCTAATTTATGTTTAGTATATTTCAATACAAATTTGAAAATGAAGACTTACCTGTGCACCAAGGGGGAGACTGCCATTTTCCATCTTTACATAGACCTTTTTCTGAACCATACATCTGATATCCAGTATCACACTCAATCTCTATCTCATCTCCATTAAAATATTCAGTCTTTGGATTTATCACTCGAGCATTTGATGGCTCAGCTATAGAAGGACATTTTGACTCTGCAAGAATGATTTACGTAGGACATAACAAAGGTCATTAAAATATAACGAACTATCCTAATGTAAAATATATAATTATTGCTGTACATGACATCACATTTATCTGAACATGTGCATCTGGGTTTACCACTTACTACACAAAAAAACAGACCTGAAGCCAATATAGCTCATTTTGTATCTACAGTAGGGATGAGCTTCGTGTTCGAGTCGAAATCATGTTCAACTCGAACATGGTATGTTTGACCGTTCGTCGAAATACGAACGTTATGGGCCATTCGTGCCAAATTAGAGCGGCGTGTCACGGCCCATAATTCACTGAGGCATCGCAGTGCATTGCTGGCTGATGATTGGCCAAGCATGCACTATGACCCGCATGCTTGGCCAATCACAGCGCGCAAAAAACAGAGAGCCATAATTGGCCAAAGCCAGGGTGGCTTTGGCCAATTTTGGCTCAGGGGGTTTAGTACACGCCCCACACTATATAAGGTCGCCTAGAAGTTGGCCTTGTGTAGTGTGTTGCGGTGGTTAAGAGTGGACAGAGAGAGAGAGTGTCATTTTTTTTTAAGTTAGATAGATCAGGCAGGCAGGCAGGCTAGTCAGTTCGAGTTATGCCACGTACACACGATCGGTTTGTCTGATGAAAACAGACCGTTTTCATCAGACAAACCGATCGTGTGTGGGCCCCATCGTTTTTTTATCCATTGGTTAAAAAACTAGGAACTTGTTTTAAAATGATCTAATGGTTAAAAAACCGATAGAAAAAAACGATCGTCTGTGGGCACGTCCATCGGTTAAAAATCCACGCATGCTCAGAGTCAAGTCGACGCATGCTTGGAAGCATTGAACTTCATTTTTCTCAGCATGTCGTTGTGTTTTACGTCACCGCATTCTGACACAAACGTTTTTTTTAACCGATGGTGTGTAGGCACGACTGATGAAAGTCAGTTTAATCGGATATCTGATGAAAAAATCCATCAGTCTGTTTTCATCGGATGAATCGATCGTGTGTACAGGGCATTAGAGTGTGTAGAGGATATATATGCATCCCAGGTGCTGTATATATATTTATACACTGTATTGAGTTTAGCTAGATCCACTCTTCCTAATATACCGACAGTGACAGGCAGGCAGGTGATTGTGCTAGCTGCAGTATTCTCACTTGGTGTACTGTATCCTCTGCACAGTGTGCACCTAAAGCTACGTGAATACAATTGCTGTTGTTTTTTATATTAATACCACAGGCAGTGGCTGATCAGCAAGTATTCTCACTTGGTGTATTGTGTCCTCTGCAGTGTGTGCACCTAAAGCTACGTGAATACAATAGCTGTTGTTCTCTTATTAATACCACAGGCAGTGGACGATCTGCAAGTATTTTCACTTGGTGTACTGTGTCCTCTGCACAGTGTGCACCTAAAGCTACGTCAATAGATTTGCTGGTGTTCTAATATTAATACAACAGGCAGGGATCTGCTCAAATTATTACCACAGGCAGGGATCTGCAAGTATTCCCGCTTGGTGTACTGTGTAGAGATGGCCTGCCGGTTCGCCGGCGGTTGTTTCGTGGCGAACTTTGCTCGTTCTCGATCCGCCAAACCGACGGACATCTGGCGATGTTCGCGGCGGTCCGCAATGTTACATGGGTAAGAACTTTGACCTATGACACATCCATCAGGTGGTGCAGGACAGCCAATTGAGACATTTTTAGCACATTGACATACCCCCTACCTTATAAATAGACCTGATCTGGCGGCCATCTTACATTCTGCTTTTTGTCAGTGTAGGGAGAGGGTGCTGTTTGGAGCAGGGACAGGCTGTATTCAATCAAATAGTTATCTAAAAGGTCCACACAAGTCATTTTAAGGACTGGTATAGGTGTGCTACTTGCTGTGCAGTATATAAGTGTGTAATACATTCATTCATATACTTTTTGTCAGTGTAGGGAGAGGTTGGCGTTTCCAGCAGGGACAGACTTTAGCGACACAAATCGCTACCTAACAGGTCCACAAAAGTCCTTTCGAGCACTGGTATAGGTGTGCTACTTGCTCTGCAGTACATAGGTGTGTAATACATTCATATACTTTTTGTCAGTGTAGGGACAGGTTTGCGTTTCCAGCAGGGACAGACTTAAGCGACACAAATCGCTACCTAACAGGTCCACAAATGTATTTTCAAGCACTGATATAGGTGTGCTACTTGCTCTGCAGTATATAGGTGTAAAATACACTTATATAGCTAGATTCAGAGAAATTTGCCTATCTTTAGGTGGGCGTAGCGTATCGCATATACGCTACGCCGCCGTAACTTTAACAGGCAAGTCCCGTATTCAGAAAGATTTTGCGCCCGAAGTTACGGCGGTGTAGCGTATATGGGCCAGCGTAAGCCCGCCTAATTCAAAATAGGCTGGTAGGAGCGTGTTGTATGCAAATTACTAGTGACCCCACGTATTTGACGCTTCTAACGAACGGCGCATTCGCCGTCCGTGAAAGTATCCCAGTGCGCATGCTGGAAATCACGCCGCAAATATTCAATGCTTTAGACGTGAACGTTACTTACGCTCAGCCCCATTCACGGACGAGTTACGCAAACGACGTAAAACGTGAAAAATTTGATGGCTGGCCGACGTCCATACTTTTTGGTGGTTTATCTTTACGCCTGAAAACGCCTTACGTAAACGGCGTATGTTTACTTCGACGGCCGTGTGTACGTTCGTGAATAGGCGTATCTTGCTGATTTACATATTCTAGGCGTAAATCAGCGTACACGCCCCTAGCGGCCAGCGTAAATAGACAGCCAAGATACGGCGGCGTAGGAGACTTACGCCGGTCGTATCTTAGCAACATTTAAGCGTATCTCAATTTGAGCATACGCTTAAATATACAACAGCGCGGATTCGGACTTACGACGGCATATCTACTGATACGCCCGTCGTAAGTCTTTCTGAATCTAGCCCATAATATACTTTCATATATAGAAAGCATATTATAGTGGATTTGTATGGTGCAGCATTGTGACTGGTGGTGTATTTGATTACTTCTGAATTTTTGCCTCTTTCGCTGTGTTACCTCTGCTACACACATTAAAAAAAAAATCCTGAAAAAAAAGTTTCAGAACTTGTGCGATAAACCAGTGGTCCCCCAAAACGACAGATTTTGTTATATACCTTCTTAAAAAATGGCAGGCAGAGGAAGAGGCAGGCCCTTCCGCAGGGGTGCTTCCGTCGATTCTGTCGGATTTTGTATTGGTACCATTCTTGCTGGTATTAGGGCATTATATATATATATATATATATATATATATATATATAATATATTTATTAGATCTGCACAGGGTATCGCACAGTGTACACGGATCACACAATTGTTATCATATTGGTTGGTGACAGCTGATAATACTGTATATACGGCAAAGGCACATGATTATTGCTCATACTGCTTATGGAAGTGCTTATTAGTGTTGCTCACGAATATTCGTATTGCGAATATTCGGCTCGAATATGGCATATTCGAGTATTCGCGATATATTTCGAATTTCGCGGTGAATATTCGCTATTCCGAATATTCGCATTTTTTCAATTTTATTTTTAAAACAGATCACATCCTATCGACGTCTAAAAGCATTGCTGGTATGATTAGAGACCCTGGGCCGAGTAGCTAAGCTGAGGCGATCCTTTTATGTTGCCGAATATAAAAAAAATGCGAATGCGAAAATGATTGCGAATTTTCGATAACTGTGGTAGGAGAACTCTGATTGTCTCTGATGCAAAAGGGGGGGGGGGGCTTTGTGTATGTTTCTGTTATGAATATTTGTATGTTTGATATTATTTTTTTTGTAAGAAGGAAAAAATTGCGCATACCTTAAAAAAAGGGGAGAATACAGCAGCAACTCAAAAATGTTATACAACATAAATTAATACAAGACAGAAAATGGAGTCGCTCTACAAGAATAAAAAATATGTCTAGTGACAAGACATGTGGGCAAATTATAAAATAAGCAAGTGCAAATAACTTGTGAAATACACAGTGAAACAAATATATAAAGAAATATAGTCCCAATAATAGAAAAATAATCTTTCATAAAAATGTCTTTGATATGTGAAGTGAAAAAAAGTCCAAAGCATGCAGCATGAACGTGTTCAATCTTCAAGGTGTTTTATTGACAAACGGCTGTGACAGATGGATAGAGTAAAGAATCACCACCAATGCAAAACACTTTTTATTTTCTATTGTAAAATATCACGAATATTCTGAGCCAATCAGAGTGCTCCTTCCGCATTTGCCGAATATTCGCAATTATTTTGTATTGTAAAATATCACGAATATTCTGAGCCAATCAGAGTGCTCCTTCCGCATTTGTCGAAATTTCGCAATTATTTTGTATTGTAAAATATCACGAATATTCTGAGCCAATCAGAGTGCTCCTTCCGAAATTTCGCCATCAATATCGCATTTGCATTTTGCGAAATTTCGATACAATATCACGAATATTCTGAGCCAATCAGAGTGCAAAATATCACGAATATTCTGAGCCAATCAGAGTGCTCCTTCCGCTGTTGTCGAAAATTCGCAATTATTTTCGCATTCGCAATAGCGAAAATTCGCAATCATTTCATTTCGATAAAATATCACGAATATTCGAATTTAGCGAATATATCTCGAATATTCGACTATATATTCGAGATATATAGCGAAATCGAATATGGCGTATTCTGCTCAACACTAGTGCTTATCACATACATCTTTTAATACACTGTTGAGCACAAATGTATTTATTGACACATATTGGTAATTGCAGATATTATCATTTTTATCATCTTAAGGGTCCTATTTCCCCTCCGCATCCCTTCTTAGGTGGAAGGGTAGGCAGCGCCACCACCCCCATACTCCAATCTATTCCAGACTCCTAGGCCCAGATTCTCAGTGGAGATACGACGGCGTATCTACAGATACGCCGTCGTATCTCTGCGTTGTACCGTCGTTATCTATGCGCCCGATTCTTAGAATCAGTTACGCATAGATATCTGTTAGATCCGACAGGCGTAAGTCTCTTACGCCGTCGGATCGTAACTGCATATTTACGCTGGCCGCTAGGGGCGTGTACGCTGATTTATGCGTCAAAATATGTAAATCAGCTAGATATGCAAATTCACGAACGTACGCCCGGCCGACGCAGTAAAGTTACGCCGTTTACGTTAGGCTTTTCCCGGCGTATAGTTACCCCTGCTATATGGTGGCGGAAGTGCGGCGTACCAATGTTAAGTATGGCCGTCGTTCCCGCGACGAAATTTGAAAATTTTACGTTGTTTGCGTAACTCGTCCGTGAATTGGGCTGGACGTAATTTACATTCACGTCAAAACCAATACGTCCTTGCGGCGTATTAGGAGCAATGCACACTGGAATATTTCCACGGACGGCGCATGCGGCGTTCGTGAAAAACGTCAATCACGTCGGGTCACAGAAGATTTACATAAAACACGTCCCCCCTGAATTTGAATTAGGCAGGCTTACGCCGGCCGATTTACGCTACGCTGCCGCAACTTACGGAGCAAGTGCTTTGAGACTACAGCACTTGCCCGTCTAAGTTGCGGAGGCGTAACGTAAATCGGATACGTTACACCGCCGCAAAGATACGCCGCTGGACAATAATCTGGCCCCTAATATATCAGGAGCGAGCCATCAACCATGTACGGTCACATCTGGCGCTCCCAGGACGCCGGCCTATGGCTCCGCAGTGTGTTTTTTTTGTAACGTGTCCGCTGCAGACAATGGTGTTGCCATATGCAGCCTTTGCAGTCAAGGTATAAGTCACGGTAAGCCCAACACTCACTTAGGGACCCTAGGTGGCACCATGTAACCCTTGGCACGCATGTAGATTTGGTTTTACCACCACGGATTACATGCAGGAATGCCTCTTATTCTCCTCCTCCTCCTACTCCATCCTCCCTCTCCTCCTTGGCTGACTCCTCATTTTCCGATACGCCGCCCAAGATCCCCAGAACCTATTCGACATGCCAGGTGAGACATTGCCATGCTGTGCTGCGTCTGTTGTGCCTGGAAGACAAGAGCCACACTGGTCCTGCACTCCTTTCAGCTTTGCGTTCACAGGCAGATCAGTGTCTAACACCGCTCAATTTGACAGTTGGTAAAGTGATGTGCGACAACGGTGCTAATCTGCTGATTGTGCTGAAACAGGGCAAAATTACACATGTGCCATGCATGGCAAACGTCCTGAACTTGGTCGTGCAACGACTTGTTGCCAAATACCCTGGGCTCCAGGACGTCTTGCGGCAGGCCAGGAAAATCTCGGTCCATTTCAAAAGATCGTACACGGCCATGGCTCCCCTTGCTGACATTCGGCAACGACACAACCTGCCGATCAGACGTCTTATTTGTGACTGTCCCGACAATGGCGGATCCAGGGGGGGCAACAGGGCAATTGCCCCCCCCTGAGACAATCATGTCACATTGGCTTTTAAAAAAAAATATATATCATTTTTTTTTAAAACTGCTTTGCGGTGCCTGCAGCTGCCGCTGCCGAGTCTCTCACTCTCTCTCTCATCACCAGGGCTGGACTGGCTCAGCCCGGTAGGCTGCCTGTCCTGAGGCTGCTTTGAGCTGTAGCTGACTGCAACGCTCCCCCTCTCTCCTGCGTGTATGACACCGGGCATCTCTTGTTGTGTGTGAGAGCTGGGTCTGTGTTCGGCTGTGCTGCCTGTGCTAGACCTGCTCGTGTGATAGTAGATGGAGATGGAACACTGATTGAATCAGTGTTTTGTCTATCACACAAGCCCGTCTAGGGGGGGGGACGTTGCTAGAGCACACTGCCTGCCGAACACAGACCTACAGCTCCTGTTTGTTCCATGACACACGTCGGGAGAGGAGATACCTGCTGTGTGTGATCGAGGCAATGCCATGGTGAGTGCTATGCACAGTGGGGCTTCATTTATATACAAAAGTGGGGCTGCATTAATATACAAAGTGGGGCTTAATTTATATACAAAAGTGGGGTTGCATTAATATACAAAGTGGGGCTGCATTCATATACAAAGTGGGGCTGCATTCATATACAAAGTGGGGCTGCATTCATATACATAGTGGGGCTGCATTTATATACATAGTGGGACTGCATTCATAGACAAAAGTGGGACTGCATTCATATACAAAAGTGGGACTGCATTTCATAGACAAAAGTGGGACTGCATTCATAGACACAAGTGGGACTGCATTCATAGACAAAAGTGGGGCTGCATTAATATACAAAAGTGGGGCTGCATTAATATACACAAGTGGGGCTGCATTCATAGACAAAAGTGGGGCTGCATTCATAGACAAAAGTGGGACTGCATTCATATACACAAGTGGGACTGCATTCATAGACAAAGTGGGACTGCATTCATAGACAAAGTGGGACTGCATTCATAGACAAAATTGGGCCTGCATTAATATACAAAAGTGGGGCTGCATTAATATAAAAAAAGTGGGGCTGCATTCATATACAAGTGGGGCTGCATCCATATACAAGTGGGGCTGCATTCATATACAAAGTGGGGCTGCATTCCTATACAAAGTGGGGCTGCATTCATATACACAGTGGGGCTGCATTAATATACAAAGTGGGGCTGCATTAATATACAAAGTGGGGCTGCATTAACATACAAAAGTGGGACTGCATTCATAGACAAAAGTGGGACTGCATTCATAGACAAAAGTGGGGCTGCCTTTATATACAAAAGTGGGGCTGCATTTATATACAAAAGTGGGGCTGCATTTATATACAAACATGGGACTGCATTCATATACAAAAGTGGGGCTGCATTTATATATACAGCGGGGCTGCATTCATATACAAAAGTGGGACTGCATTAATATACAGAAGTGGGACTGAATTTATATACAAAAGTGGGACTGAATTTATATACAAAAGTGGGACTGAATTTATATACAAAAGTGGGACTGTATTTATATACAAAAGTGGGGCTGCATTCATATACAAAAGTGGGACTGCATTCATATACAAAAGTGGGACTGCATTCATATACAAAAGTGGGGCTGTATATATATAGACAGTAGGGCTGCATTTATATACAAAAGTGAGACTGCATTTATATACAAAAGTGGGGCTGTATTTATATACAAAAGTGGGACTGCATTTATATGCAAAAGTGGGACTGAATTTATTTGCAAAAGTGGGACTGAATTTATATACAAAAGTGGGACTGCATTTATATACAAAAGTGGGACTGCATTTATATACAAAAGTGGGGCTGCATTCATATACAAAAGTGGGACTGCATTTATATACAAAAGTGGGACTGCATTTATATACAAACATGGGACTGAATTTATATATACAGTGGGACTGAATTTATATACAAAAGTGGGACTGAATTTATATACAAAAGTGGGACTGAATTTATATACAAAAGTGGGACTGCAATTATATACAAAAGTGGGGCTGCATTCATATACAAAAGTGGGGCTGCATTCATATACAAAAGTGGGGCTGCATTCATATACAAAAGTGGGACTGCATTAATATACAAAAGTGGGACTGCATTAATATACAAAAGTGGGGCTGCGTTCATATATACAGTGGGGCTGCATTCATATGTACAGTGAGGCTGCAATGATGGGCACTGATGAGGCAGCATTGATCTCTTGTACCATGTCTTCAGTCTCTGACCATCTCTTGTACCATGTCTGCAGTCTCTGACCATCCCTTGTACCATGTTTGCAGTCTCTGACCATCTCTTGTACCACATCTGCAGTCTCTGACCATCTCTTGTACCATGTCTGCAGTCTCTGACCATCTCTTGTACCATGTCTGCAGTCTCTGACCATCTCTTGTACCATGTCTGCAGTCTTTGACCATCTCTTGTACCATGTCTACAGTCTCTGACCATCTCTTGTACCATGTCTGCAGTCTCTGACCATCCCTTGTACCACGTCTGTAGTCTCTGACCATCTCCTGTATCACGTCTGTAGTCTCTGACCATCTCTTGTACCATGTCTGCAGTCCCTGACAATCGTCTACAAACTATGGGATAGATTTATGGCATTTATATTTAAATATTTTTTACAAGTAATGGCGGCAATCATTGATTTTTTAGCAGTACTGCAACATTGCAGAGGACACACCGGACACCTAATTGAGTTCTGTAAGCAACACCTTATTTTTTGGCAGTGCCCCTCTGGATCCGCCCTTGCTGCCCGACGCGATGAAACTCAACATTGTATATGCTTGATAGGCTTCTCCAGCAGAAACGTGCAGTTAACGACTACCTGTACGAACTCTGCAGCAGGGCAGGTTCTGGGGAGCTTGTTTTTTTTGTACCGCGCCATTGGCTGCTCATGCGCGACTAATGCAGACTTCTGCGGCCATTTAATGAGATCACCAAACTGGTCAGTTGCAGCCAGGGCGCCATCAGTGACATTGTACCTTACGCCTTCTTTCTGGAGCGTGCATTGCATTGTGTCATTGATCAAGCCGTCGAGGAGCAGGAAGATGAGGAAGTTGCAATGCTGGATGAATTTCCAGGGGGGGCTACTCCACCTGAGACAAGTCAACAACGGGAGTCTGAAAAGGAGTCAGAGGAGGATGGTGCCGGGGCGGAGAAGGAGCAAGAAGAGCATGCTTTAAACCTTTCTGGGATCCTGGATGATGAGCAGGAGCCAGGCCAGTACAGCGCTTCCAGTTTAGTGCAAATGGGGGCCTTCATGCTCCAGTGTTTTAAGAGGGACCCCGTATAAAAAGCATAAAGGGCAAGGACCAGTACTGGGTGGCAATGTACTTAGACCCCCGGTACAAACAAAACATGGCAGAAATGTTGCCACCATCACAGAGGGCTATCAGAATGCAGCACTTCCAGGCCTTGCTTTGAGAAATGCTGCATTCTGCATTTGCGTCTGCTGGCAGAGGAATTTCCACTCACAGAGAAACAGTTTCAGGTACCAATCCAACAACGCCTGCAAGAAGAGGGCGGTTTGAAGATGCCTTGGTCACTAATGATATGAGATCATTCTTTCAGCTGACCCATCGACAGCTGTCCTCCGGATCCAGCATCAGGGAACGTCTAGACCGACAGGTGTCCGACTACAATGGGTTAACGGCCGATGTGGACGCACTGAGAAGTGATGAACCCTTGGACTACTGGGTGGGCAGGCTTGACCTCTGGCCAGAGCTTGCACAATTTGCAATGGAACTGTTGGCTTGCCCCTTGTTCAGTGTCCTGTCCGAAAGGACGTTCAGCGCAGCAGGGGGGTCGTGACCGATAAGCACACTCGCCTAGCCCACAACAGTGTTGACTACCTCACATTTATAAAAATGAATAATGCATGGATCTCGGAGGAATTCAACACATGTGACCAGTAGACCCTGTTTCATTCAAATTCAGGTGAATGCCTGTGAGCTAATTTTTTGGGCCTGTACTGGCCGTCACTTTTTTCTGTATCCGGTGAATGCCTAATGTACCACCAGCCACAGAATACAAGGTTGTTTGCTGTCAGGTGAACACCTGTGGCCGTGGGCTAAATTTTGGGGCCTGTAATGGCCGACACTTACTTCTGTATCCGTTGAATGCCTAATGTACCACCAGCCACAGAATACAAAGTTGTTTGCTGTCCGGTGAATGCCTGTTGCGTAATTTTTGGGGCATGTAATGGGTGGCACTTACTTCTGTATCCGGTGAATGCCTTTTGTACCACCAGCCACAAAATACAAAAGTTGTTTGCTGTCAGGTGAACGCCTGTGGCCTTAGGCTAATACTATATGTACTCTCAAAGTACCTGAGCTATATTGCCTTTCATATGCAATTAATACTTGTTACTACAAATACTATATGTAATCTCAAAGTACCTGAGCTATATTGCCTCTCATACATTTCTTTTAGTTGCCAGTACAACTTGTGTATTATACGTGTATCCTCAAAGCACCTGAGCTACATTATCTCTCGTGTGCAATTAATACTTGTTACTACAAATACAATTTACTACGTGCTTGACGGAAGTATGAAATACTTATAGGCCTTGTCTTAATTGTTGAACATGTTCACTCTAACTTTTCTATGCAAGGGGTTGATGCTATTTCATAGCATCTCCCCTAGTGGCCCAAATACATCTCTACATGCTAAGGTTGATATGATGTAGAGAACCCCCAAACTGAAGGTGTAGAATTAGGTGTGTCACAACCTAGTAGTACATGCGGGCAATCTACTATCGGTACACCGATGGCAGATTGTACCAGACAAATTTCCCTGCCCCAGCTGCTGCAGCGCCAAAATAAGTACTCTCCCAGCCAACCACATGCCCAGTGGTTGAATGATAGCTTAGCGAATTTGCTAGCACTTCAACTGTTGCCTTTTCAGTTGGTAGATTCTGCCCCCTTCCGTGAGTTTGTGGAATGTGCGGTACCTCAGTGGCAAGTTCCCAAATGCCACTTTTTCTCACGGAAGGCGATTCCGGCTCTCTATTGCCATGTGGAAGGCAATGTCCATGCCTCGGGTCAGGGGAGCTTGTTTTTTCCCCCCCCACGTCAGTGGGCTTGGATCAGGGATGCATGCACTTTCCTGTCACCATTTGAGGAGGCCACGAGGATGGTGAGCAGTGACAGTGCATGCATCAGTGAGACTGTCCCTCTTATTCACATGTTGGAGCACACACTACGTGGAATAATGGATAGGGCCCTTGAGGCAGAACAGAGGGAGGAAGAGGAGGACTTCCTTACCTCTCAAGGCCCCCTTTATCCAAACAGTGGACCTGCTTGCCCGCCTATCACACAGGAAGAGGAGGAGGAGGATTGTGTCAGCATGGAGGTGGAGCCTAGCACTCAGCAGCAGCAGTCTTCAAGGGATCAATTACAGTCCCAAGGAACCCCTGGACTTTTACGTGGCTGGGATGAGGTGGCTGTGAATCATGTCGTCCTCAGTGACCCAGAGGACACACTGAATGCCTCAGCAAACCTACGTTGTATGGCCTCCCTGATCCTGCAAAGCCTGCAAAGCCTGTGGGAGCAGAAGATGAACATCTTCGGGAGGCCTTGCAGAAAGGTCTGTGCAACGCGTTCCCAGAGACGGGGGGGTTACAAAATCCAGGTCCTGGACAACGTGAGAAGGTGGCCGTCTGACCAATGCGTTCAGACAATTTTTTAGTCCGCAGCCCCAAAGGTATGACCGGTTCCAGCAACCATCGCCAGCGTCTGTTTTACATGATGCAGGAATACCTAGGGGCAAGATCAGACTTGGACACCTTTCCCACCGAAAATCCTCTGGCTTACTGGGTCTTGAGGATGGATCACTGGCCAGAGCTTGCACAGTACGCAATTGAGCTACTGGATTGTCCTGCATCCAGCGTTCTTTTAGAACGCTCATTCAGTGCTGCTGGAGACTTTGTAACCGATCACAGGGTGCGCCTCTCCACCGACTTGGTCGATCGACTGACTTTCATAAAAATGAATCAGGCTTGGATCACCACCAGCTACCAAGCACCTGATGCTGATGTAACTGAGTAATCTTTTTTTTAAATGTCAGATCCCTTGGAGACTGCCTATGCTGATGCTGAGTGACTATACTGTTATTCTTGCTGAGTGACTATCCTTTTCCTCCTCAATGATCATACTGATAGCTTGTAAGAACATGTTTAACAGGGCGTGTAATTACAATTTTTGATGCAATACTTTGCAGCGGGCTCATTCCTGCGATCCAACTAGAGTATCTGTGAGGGGTTGCAGTGTTGTGGCACCAGCACCAGTGCCTAAGGCCCAATTTTTCTGCCCCTGTTTAACATGGGCATGTAATTACAATTTTTGATGCAATACTTTGCAGCGGGCTCATTCCTGCACTCCAACTACAGTATCTGTGAGGGGTTGCAGTGTTGTGGCACCAGCACCACCACCAACAAAGGCCCATTTTTTCTGCCCCTGTTCAACAGGGGCATGTAATTACAATTCTTGAATTATTATTTTACAGCAGGGCCCATTCCTTTGCCCACCAAGAGTAACTGTGAGGGCTTACAGAGTTGTGGCACCAGCGCCAGCACCAAAGGCCCAATTGTTCTACCACTGTTCAACAATGGCATGTAATTACAATTCTTGATATAATAGTTCACACAGCAGGGCGTTCCAGCGCCCACCAAGACTAACTGTGAGGGCTTACAGTGTTGTGGCAACACCAACACCTAGGGCCCAAATTTCTGCAGAGTATATACGGCAGGCCCCTACTTTCAAACATCCAACTTACAAACGACTCCTACTTGCAAACGGAAGGAGACAACAGGAAGTGAGAGGAAATCTACCCCTAGGAAGGGAAATTCTCTTCTGTAAAAGGTGTCTCCTGTCCACTGATGCTTTATCACCAATCCTTATTTCACCCAAAAAAATCTTTTGTCATTGGGACAGAAAGTGAGGTGCAATCTTCTGAACAGATACACACAGACAGCAAAACAAATGTTACAGGGGTGATAACCCTTCTCTATGTTTTCAGAAAAGCTTAAAAAAAGATTTTATGGCTGAAGCTACACTTTAAAGAAGTATCAGTTGAAAATTACAAACAGATTCTACTTAACAACAAACCTACAGTCACTGTCTTGTTTGCACCGCCTGTATAATGCTGTTGAAAGTATATAGGACCAAAGGGGCTTGTAATGACCTGGGGGGAGGGGGGAGGGGGCAGGGAAACCCATGCTATTTTTCTCAGTGATTTTCATCCATATTGCAGGGACCAAAGCCGCAAGCAGACTTAAATGACTTTTTTCTTATAGTAATTGTAATCATTTTGTGCAGGGACAGATCTAAACACGTGCCACTACTATAGACACCCAGCATGTACGATATTGAAAGGAATTTTTCATTTTTTTTTTCACTTTAACCACTTGCTTACTGGGCACATATACCCCCCTCCTGCCCAGGTGAAATTTCAGCTTCCGGCACTGCGTCGCTTTAACTGACAATTGCGACGTGGCTCCCTAGCAAAATTGACACCCTTTTTTTCCCCACAAATAGAGCTTTCTTTTGGTGGTATTTGATCACCTCTGCGGTTTTTATTTTTTGCGCTATAAACAAAAAAAGCAACAATTTTGAAAAAAAATCAATATTTTTTACTTGTTGCTATAATAAATAGCCCAATTAAAAAAAAAAAAAAATTCTCAGTTTAGGTCGATACGTATTCTTCTACATATTTTTGGTAAAAAAAAAAAAAAAATCGCAATAAGCACTTACAAAATATGGGACAGAATTATTATTATTATTATTATTATTTTTTTTTTTTTTTTACTAGTAATGGCGGCGATCTGCGATTTTTTTATTGGGACTACGACATTATGGCGGACACATCGGACACTTTTGACACATTTTTGGCGCCATTCACATTTATACAACGATCAGTGCTATAAATATGCACTAATTACTGTATAAATGTGACTGGCATTGAATGGGTTAACACTAGGGGGTGAGGAAGGGGTTAAATGTGTACCTGTATTGTGTTCTAACTGTGGGGGGAGGGGGGTGACTGGGGAGATGACCGATGCTGTGTCCCTATGTACAAGGGACACAGATCGGTCTCCTCTCTCCCCTGATAGGACGTGGAGCTCTGTGTTTACACACAGAGCTCCACGTCCCTGCTCTGTCATTACCGATCGCGGGTACCTGTCGGACATCGCGACCGCCAGGCACGCGCATCGACATCTGTGCGCCCCCCAGTGGCCGGAGGAATCCAGGACGTCATATGACGTCCTGTTGGATTTTCAGAGCCACCGTGAAGCCGTCATTTGACAATGGCCCGGGGCTTAAGTGGTTAAAGCGGAGTTCCAACCACAATTAGCATTTTCTAAATGTATGTCCTTTCATCCTGCGTTTTTATAATATAAATCCGGTCACTTACTATTTTACAATCCGCCGCCGATCAGTATAGATATTCAAAAAAGATAGTTTATAAAATTATGTCTACACCGTTGTCATTTTGCTTGTGGGCATTGTGAAGCCTACAAGCACTTACTTCCTGGAAGTTTTTTTTTTTTTACTTTTGTAGGTCTAATGAGCACAATAATGAAAAAAAAAATTGGGATGGAAACTCCACTTCAAGCATCATTAAAATCGCTGCTCTGGAAAAAAAAACAGTTTTTAAAACTTTTTTTCCATTGATACATGTTCCCTGGGGCAAGACCCGGGTTCTCAAAGACGTTTTCCGACAATAACTTGCATATTAGGCTTTAAAATTAGCACTTTTGAATTCGAACGTTCGAGTCCCATTGACTTCAATGGGGTTCTAAATGTTCGCGCAAACGGTCGGTCCGTTCAAAGGTTCTGGTGCGAACCGAACGAAGGGGTGTTCGGCTCATCCCTACCACCAACATCTAAGGCCCAATTTTCTGCAGAGTATATAAGGCAGGCCGCATAGTATATATACTGCTGTTTAAAGTATGTAGGGCCTGGGGGACCTCCACATTTATTTTATTTTTTTATTTGGGTGAGTAATGGACTGGGGGGAACCCATGCCATTTTTCTCAATGATTTTCATCTATATTACTGGAACCCGACATTAGAATTACAGCCGCTAGCAGTTTTAAATGACTTTTTTCCTTTAGAAATGTAATTTTGCTGCGGGACTGTTCTAAACACAGAAAAAATGCACCACTTTACAGGCATACTATAGACACCCCCCAGGCATGATATTTAAAGGAATATTTCATTTTTATTGTTTCACTTTAAACATTATGAAAATCACTGCTCCCTAAAAAATTGTTTTATGGCAATAACTTGCATATTAGCCTTTAAAATGAGCACTTTTGATTTTTCCCGTTCGTATCCCATAGACTTTAACAGTGTTCGAACAAACTTTTCACCTGTTCGCATGTTCTGCTGAAAACCGAACCATGGGGGGGTGTTCGGCTCATCCCTACTGTTTATTACTGTGCATGTTGGTATCATTTATTTGTTATTGCTGATTGTTAATCTACTGCTTTAAGGAAACTGCTTCAACAAAGTTTTAACTGTTTATTCACAGCTTGGCTGACCAATATGCCTCTAAGTCCTTTTCACTTGGCTAAGTAAATTTAAAGAACCTTGACAGTTTGAACTGTGTCTGTGTGTCTATTCCATTAACCACATTGCTAGGTGTGTCTGTAGGGGCTGAGACGCTTCTTGGGGTTGAAGGGCAGAGTAACGAACTGAACAAACTTAAGTGGCTCCTACAGTGTTAGTGCTACACGTATACAGGTCGTTCTCAAAAAATTAGCATATTGTGATAAAGTTCATTATTTTCTGTAATGTACTGATAAACATTAGACTTTCATATATTTTAGATTCATTACACACAACTGAAGTAGTTCAAGCCTTTTTATTGTTTTAATATTGATGATTTTGGCATACAGCTCATGAAAACCCCAAATTCCTATCTCAAAAAATTAGCATATTTCATCCGACCAATAAAAGAAAAGTGTTTTTAATTAAAAAAAAGTCAACTTTCAAATAATTATGTTCAGTTATGCACTCAATACTTGGTCGGGAATCCTTTTTCAGAAATGACTGCTTCAATGCGGCGTGGCATGGAGGCAATCAGCCTGTGGCACTGCTGAGGTGTTATGGAGGCCCAGGATGCTTCGGTAGCGGCCTTAAGCTCATCCAGAGTGTTGGGTCTTGCGTCTCTCAACTTTCTCTTCCCAATATCCCACAGATTCTCTATGGGGTTCAGGTCAGGAGAGTTGGCAGGCCAATTGAGCACAGTAATACCATGGTCAGTAAACCATTTACCAGTGGTTTTGGCACTGTGAGCAGGTGCCAGGTCGTGTTGAAAAATGAAATCTTCATCTCCATAAAGCTTTTCAGCAGATGGAAGCATGAAGTGCTCCAAAATCTCCTGATAGCTAGCTGCATTCACCCTGCCCTTGATAAAACACAGTGGACCAACACCAGCAGCTGACATGGCACCCCAGACCATCACTGACTGTGGGTACTTGACACTGGACTTCAGGCATTTTGGCATTTCCCTCTCCCCAGTCTTCCTCCAGACTCTGGCACCTTGATTACCGAATGACATGCAAAATTTGCTTTCATCCGAAAAAAGTACTTTGGACCACTGAGCAACAGTCCAGTGTTGCTTCTCTGTAGCCCAGGTCAGGCGCTTCTGCCGCTGTTTCTGGTTCAAAAGTGGCTTGACCTGGGGAATGCGGCACCTGTAGCCCATTTCCTGCACACGCCTGTACACGGTGGCTTTGGATGTTTCTACTTCAGACTCAGTCCACTGTTTCCGCAGGTCCCCCAAGGTCTGGAATCGGTCCTTCTCCACAATCTTCCTAAGGGTCCGGTCACCTCTTCTCGTTGTGCAGCGTTTTCTGCCACACTTTTTCCTTCCCACTGAGGTGCCTTGATACAGCACTCTGGGAACAGCCTATTCGTTCAGAAATTTCTTTCTGTGTCTTACCCTCTTGCTTGAGGGTGTCAATGATGGCCTTCTGGACAGCAGTCAGGTCGGCAGTCTTACCCATGATTGCGGTTTGGAGTAATGAACCAGGCTGGGAGTTTTTAAAAGCCTCAGGAATCTTTTACAGGTGTTTAGAGTTAATTAGTTGATTCAGATGATTAGGTTAAGAGCTCGTTTAGAGAACCTTTTCATGATATTTTAATTTTTTGAGATAGGAATTTTGGGTTTTCATGAGCTGTATGCCAAAATCATCCATATTAAAACAATAAAAAGGCTTGAACTACTTCAGTTGTGTGTAATGAATCTAAAATATATGAAAGTCTAATGTTTATCAGTACATTACAGAAAATAATGAACTTTATCACAATATGCTAATTTTTTGAGAACGACCTGTATTATATCAATACTAAAAAATGCTAGCGCACATGTCAGGAACTGGTCATATTTAGGTGGATAGTGTAATGTGTATTCAGGAAGAAAATCACACATACAATAACTGACTACACTACATTCATTGTCAGTTAAAGTGAACACATTTTAAGACATTTACATGCTGTTTAGATAACTAAAAAAATAAAATACCTTTTCGCTTGGTCAAATATAGGGTAGGTAAAGACTCAATTGTTCCATCTGAAAAATAAAGAGATAATCAGCTGAAATCAACAGGAAGCATACAAAAAGGCTCACCAACAAGGGGAAAACATTTAACATTGCACATGCAATTAACCACTTCGGCCCCGGACCATTTCGCTGGTAAAAGACCAGGCCACTTTTTGCAATTCGGCACTGCGTCGTTTTAACTGACAATTGCACGGTTGTGCGACGTGGCCCCTAAACAAAATTGACGTCCTTTTTTCCCACAAATAGAGCTTTCTTTTGGTGGTATTTGATCACCTCTGCGTTTTTATTTTTTGCGCTATAAACAAAAATAGAGCGACAATTTTGAAAAAATAAATAAATGTTTTTTACTTTTTGCTATAATAAATATCCCCCAAAAATATATATAAAAAAATAAAAAAATTTCCACAGTTTAGTCCGATACGTATTCTTCTACATATTTTTGGTTAAAAAAAAATCACGATTAGCGTTTATTGATTGGTTTGCGCAAAATTTATAGCATCTACAAAATAGGGGATGGTTTTATGGCATTTTTAATAATATTTTTTTTTTACTAGTTATGGCGGCGATCAGCGATTTTTATCATGACTGCGACATTATGGGCGGACACATCGGACACTTGACACCATTTTGGGACCAATGTCATTTTTACAGCGATCAGTGCTATAAAAATGCACTGATTACTGTAAAAATTACACTGGCAATGAAGGGGTTAACCTGTAGGGGGTGCTGAAGGGGTTAAGTGTGACCTAGGGAGTGCTTGCAACGGTTAAGGGGCGTTACTTGGCATGACACGTCACTGATCGCTGTTCTCGATGACAGGGAACAGACGATCACTGACAGTGTCACTAGGAAGAACGGGGAGATGTTTGTTTACACTTACCTCTCCCCGTTCTTCAGCTCTGTGACCCGATCGCGGGACACCAGCGTCGATCGGGTCCGTGGGTCCCATAGTCGCAGTCACCAGGGCCGGCGCTAGCGCAAGGCAACTTTGGCACTTGCCTTACGGTGCCAGCGCCAGCCAGGGGACAGGGCGGAAATGTGGCAGCCGCCCGATCGAGACCACAGACCAGCAGCGCCGCGCGGGGTGCAGTTCACCCAGGCGCCACGGAGGTGGAGGTGCTCAAGCGCCAGAGTGCTCCGCTCCCTCCTCCTCCTCGTCTGAGGCCGCGTTCTCTACCGCCGCAGTATTTACTTTTTCAAATCCTCATCCACGATCCACCTGGGCGGCGCAGCTGCACACCATCATCTCCTCTCCAGCTGCCGCCCGGGTGGGGTTTGTCCTGAGGGGGGGGGGGTTTGTGGTGGCCTCGGTACTAATGTAGGGGGGTGACCATGGTTTGTGGAGGGGTCTGTACTAATGGGGGGTGGTTTGTAGGGGGGGTCTGTACTAATTGTGGGGGGCTTTGTAATAATGGGGGATGGCTTGTGGGGGTGTCTGTAATAATGGGGGATGGCTTGTGGGGGGCTCTGTACTAATGGGGGATGGCTTGTGGGGGGGGTCTGTAATAATGGGGGATGGCTTGTGGGGGGCTTTGTACTAATGGGGGATGGCTTGTGGGGGTCTGTAATAATGGGGGATGGCTTGTGGGGGGGTCTGTACAAATGGAGGGGGTGGTTTGTCGGGGGTCTGTACTAATGGAAGGGGGGTCTCTACTAATGGAGGGGGGGTGGTTTGTCCTGTGGGGGGGGTCTGTACTAATGGGGGGTGGTTTATACTAATGGAGGCAGGAGGTTTGTCTTGTGGGGGGGGGGGGTCTGTACTAATGGAGGCGGGAGGTTTGTCTAATTTGTAGTCCTATGTAACTGCTGGTATTCTGCATTGCGTTTTATATAATGTAATGCTGGGATTTGTTGTTCCTCTATAATTGCTGGTATTCTCCATTGTGTTTTATATAATGTATTGCTGGGATTTGTTGTTCCTTTATAATTTCTGGTATTCTCCATTGTGTTTTATATAATGTATTATTGCTGGGATTTGTTGTTCCTCTATAGCTGCTGGTATTCTGTATCGTGTTTTATATAATGTATTGCTGGGATTTGTTGTCCTCTGTAACTGCTGGGATTCTGCATTGCTTTTTATATAATGTATTATTGCTGGGGTTTGTAGTTCCTCTGTAACTGGTCAGTGGTAATCTGCATTGCACAGTATAATCATTAGACAGCGCAATGGAGATGACCACCAGCTATAGAGGACTACAAATCCCAGCAATAGTACATTATATACAACGCAAAGCAGAATAACGCCATCTATGCTATCTTTCTCTGTAAAAGATAAATAAGTTAAACGATCACTTTAAGCATCATAACCATTAAAGCTTAATGGAGCACAGATATAATGTATGGTGTGTGTGTGTGTGTGCGTGTGCGTGCGTGCGTGCGCCGGGGTGGGGGGGGGGGTGCTTCGTCAAAATGCACCTTCGCCCAAAAATCCTTGCCCTGGCAGTCACGGAGCTCCGGACCAGGTTACGAGCGCACTACCCACGGCTCGCATCTTAAAGGGGACGTACCTGTAACACCCTTATGCCCAGTCGTGCTATTCTGTCGACGTACCGTATTTATCAGCGTATACCGTTCACTTTTTTCCCCTGAAAATAGGGGGAAAATCACAGGTGCGCACTATACGCCGATAGCATACCTCCGAGGGGAAGTAGGGGGACGAGCGCCCACGGAAATCCCGTCATCTCCTCTCGGCTCTCACTCGGCTGTCACCTCACACACGTACAGTCCCGCCTCCGCCACCAGCATTGGACCAGTGTTCTGTTTGTCACAGGAGATGGTCCAATGCCGATGGCGGAGGCGGGACTGTGCATGTGTGACGTGAGAGCCGAGTGGAGATGGCGGCTCAGTGATTTCCGGTGGGCACTCGTCCCCCTCCTTCCCCTCCGAGGTAATGGCTGCCTCAGTGGTCAACAGGAATGTGTGTAAGGTGGATAGGGGAGCTCCAGCTTTTACCAGGAAATACCTAAGTGCTACCCAATCAGGAAAGCCTTGCATTTAGGCAAACTGCGAGGACAAAAAGTTCCAGCTCCCTCCCTTCCACCATCGAGTGCTGACAGCTAGAAGCCCTAAGGTACTGTGTATCTCCTTGAACATAGGAGCTGCTCTCTGAGTTGCTTGCTGTACATTGCTGCTTATCTTATTTTTAATTGTAACTGCATTTACTATTTGGACTAAAAAAAAATTGTTTTTCCAGAAAATTCCCTCTTAAAATTGGGGTTATACGCCGATAAATATGGTATATCGTCGTGCGGCGGTCCTTAAGTGGTTAAAATGCATGCATTATATGTTATATATCACTTTTATGTCATAATCATGATTCTTTATTCAATAGTTTGTTTTTGTAATTCTTTAATTCTATTTTTCATGTAAGGTTAGACCCCTTTCACATGGCTGTTTACATGTACTGTAGCCGCCAGATTCAGCAGATTCTTGCGGCTGGATGAACCAGACAGGCCGACATTGGCCACTGCTGTTTGCAAGTAGCTGCAGACAGAGCAGTTACCTGCGGTTAGGGAAAGATGTCCGTACATGGATGCAGTCAGCACAGTGGCGGAACTACCGCCATAGCGACCCACGCGGGCGCTATGGGGCCCGCAGCCGAGTGGGGCCCGGTGAGCAGAGTCGGCTCTTTAATTAGGCGATCGCCATCGCGCGATTGCCTAATTTGCCTTCAAGGTGTTGTGCGGGACAGACAGAGACTGAAGAAGCTGAAGTGACATTGCTACTATCGTTCCTGGGGTGGATGGTGGGCAGGCTCGGGCTGCCTGCGTCCAATAGCAGGCTGCCTGGCTCCCAGGCTCCACCTAAAGTCGGCGATGGCGGCCCCAGTGCATGGCGGGAGTTGTAGTTCTCCCACAGAGTACAGGCACACAGACTTCAACTTGGCCGTCTGGTGCCTGTGCTCTGCAGAGAGACTACAACTCCCAGATTGCACTGCAGAGAGCGCGGGAGAGATAGAAGTTGCTTCTCCCTCAGAGTCCTGCTGCCTTTAGTCGTGGAGGAGGAGGACCAAGGTGAAGAGCAGAAGGTGGTCTCCGTGTGCCCCATTGTGTAGAGGAGTCTGTGGGAGTGGGACTACAATGTCCAGCATGTCTGTGGAGGACTAACTTAGTGCGAGGCTGGAGGGGGAAGTATAGTGTATCAGTCCAGGGTCTCTCACTCTCAGTATAACGTGTCTTTGCAGTGTGAGGAGGAGCACTGAACATCCTGATACCCACTGAACACTGTATCCACATATCCCAATTACCACATGTCAGCAGCCCCCCTCCCTCTGCCCCCTAAGCCTCTTATCTCCCCCTTCCATTCCCCCATTATTTTCTTCACCCCCTTTCTCTTCTCTCCTCACTTGCTCCATCCTCTCTCTCCCTCTGTCCTCTTCCCCCCCTCTGTCCTCTCTACCTACATCCCTCTGTTCACTCTTGCTTCTCCTCCTCCTCCTGCTGTCCAGGCTACCTTCCCCCCATCCACTCTCCTCTCCCCATCCCTCTCTCTATCCTCTCCCCCTCCCTCTAGCTAGCCTTTCCCCCTCCCTCTTTCCACTCTCTTCTCTCCACCCCCCTCTTTCTATTCTCTCCCCTCCCTCTTTCCATTCTCTCCTCTCCCCCCTCTTCTATCCTCTTCCCCTCCCTCTGTCCACGCTATCCCTCCCCTAGCCACTCTTTCTAGCCTCTCCTTCTCCCTCTCTGTATCCTCTCCTCCTCCTTCTCGCTATCCTATCCTCCTCCCTCTTTCTATTCTCTCCCCTCCCTCTTTCCACTCTCTCCTCTCCCCCCTCTTCTATCCTCTTCCCCCTCCCTCTGTCCACGCTAAGCTCCCCCTATCCACTCCCTCCCTCTCTATTCTCTCCCCCTCCCTCTGTCCACGCTATCCCTCCCCTATCCACTCCTTCTCCCTCTCTGTATCCTCTCCCCTCACTCTCTCCCCTCCCTCTCTATCCTCTCTCCCCTCCCTCTCTATCCTCTCTCCCCTCCCTCTCTATCCTCTCTCCCTTCCCTCTCTATCCTCTCTCCCCTCCCTCTATCTATCCTTTCCCCCTCCCTCTATCTATCCTTTCCCCCTCCCTCTATCTATCTATCCTTTCCCCCTCCCTCTTTCCACTCTCTCCTCTCCACCCCCCTCTTTCTATTCTCTCCTCTCCCCCCTCTTCTATCCTTTTCCCCTTCCTGTCCACGCCTCTATCCTCTCCCCATTCCTCTCTCTATCCTCTCCCCATCCCTCTCTCTATCCTCTCCCCATCCCTCTCTCTATCCTCTCCCCATCCCTCTCTCTATCCTCTCCCCATCCCTCTCTCTATCCTCTCCCCATCCCTCTCTCTATCCTCTCCCCATCCCTCTCTCTATCCTCTCCCCATCCCTCTCTCTATCCTCTCCCCATCCCTCTCTCTATCCTCTCCCCCTCCCTCTCTCTATCCTCTCCCCCTCCCTCTTTCCACTCTCTCCTCTCCCCCCTCTTCTATCCTCTTCCCCTCCCTCTGTCCACACTAAGCTCCCCCTATCCACTCCCTCCCTCTCTATTCTCTCCCCCTCCCTCTGTCCATGCTATCCCTCCCCTATCCACTCCTTCTCCCTCTCTGTATCCTCTCCCCTCACTCTCTCCCCTCCCTCTCTATGCTCTCTCCCCTCCCTCTCTATCCTCCCCTCCCTCTGTCCACTCTCTCTTCTCCCTCTCTCCTCTCCCCCTCCCTTTGTCCACACTCCCCTCTCCCTCTTTCTATCCTCTCTATCCCACTTCCCCCTGTCCACTCTGATCTCCCCACACCCTCTCTCTATCCACCCTCCCCTCCCTCTATCCTCTCCCTCCACCCTCTGTCCACTCTCTCCTCTCCCCCTCCTGCTCTCTATTCTCTCCCCCTCCCTCTATCTACTCTCTTCTCTCCCCATGCCCTCTCTCTATCCTCTCCCCTCCCTCTCTCTCTCCCTTCCCTCTGTCCACTGTCTGCTCTACTCTCTCCCACCTCCCTCTGTCCACTCTGATCTCCCCCACACCCTCTCTCTATACCCCTCCCTCTGCCCACTCTCTGTATCCTCTCCTCCCTCTGTTCACTCTTATCTCCCCCCTCTATCCTCTCCCCCTCCCTCTGCCCACTCTCTCCTCACCCTCTCTCTATCCTCTCCCTCCCCTCTCTCTATTCTCTCCCACATCTCTCTGTCTGCTCTGATCCCCCCCACCCTCTCTCTACCCCCCTCCCTCTGTCTACTCTCTCCTCTCCCCCCTCTCTTTATCCTCTCCCACATCTCTCTGTCTGCTCTGATCCCCCCACCCTCTCTCTACCCCCCTCCCTCTGTCTACTCTCTCCTCTCCCCCCTCTCTTTGTCCTCTCCCACATCTCTCTGTCTGCTCTGATCCCCCCACCCTCTCTCTACCCCCCCTCCCTCTGTCTACTCTCTCCTCTCCCCCCTCTCTTTATCCTCTCCCACATCTCTCTGTCTGCTCTGATCCCCCCACCCTCTCTCTACTAAACTCCCTCTGTCTACTCTCTCCTCTCCCACATCTCTCTGTCTGCTCTGATCCCCCCACCCTCTCTCTACTAAACTCCCTGTGTCTACTCTCACCTCCCCCCTCTATATCCTCTCTGCCCCCTGTCTTTTCTCCCCCTCCTTCTCTCCTCTCCCCCTCTGTCTACTCTCTGTCCTCTTCCCCCATCCCTTTCTCTGTCCTCTCTCCCTCCCCTCCCTCGGTTTCCCCCGTTCTCTTTCTGCCCTCTTGCCCCCTCCTTTTCTCTCACCTCTCCCTCTCCTCCTTATGTCCTCTTTCCCCTTCCCCTCTACTCCCCTTCCTCTGTCCTATCCCCCCCCCTCTCCCTCCTCCTCCAGGATCATGTATTGTGTAAAGACCATGGACCTCTACATCGGAAGCATGGGGCCTCATGGACACTATGAACAGCGAGGTCTAGAGCAGTGTTTCCCAACTCCAGTCCTCAAGGCACACCAACAGGTTATTTAAATTTTTGTTTTGCTGTTCAAAATTAATATAAGCTGTTGCTTGGGTACTGTGCCACATGAGTGTAGTAATGTGTTGTTCAATGGCATTAGTTTATTTTTTTTTTGGAGGGGGGGGGCCCCATACAACATTTTGCTATGGGGCCCTGTGATTTCTAGTTACGCCCCTGAGTCAGCAGGATCCAGGCTCAGACAGCTGTCCGTAACCGCTTTGTGTGTGGCTACATGCAAGCAGTGGTGTTTGCTTCAGCCAGGCATTAATTTAAATAGGCTAGGCAGCAGTGGTGACGGCATGTAAATGGCTGTGGGAATGGAAGCCTTAATCATAGGGTGACCAGATGTCCCTGGTTTCCAGGGACAGTCCCCAGACATAGGACACTGTCCCTGATCCCATCCATCCCACTGCCCCTGATCCCATCCCGCCTACCACCATTTCACTGCCACTGATACTATCCCTTCACCACCATCCCTCTGCCACTGATCCTATTCATCCACAACCATCCCACTGACCCCACGCCTCCACCAACATTCCTCTGCCACTGATCCCATTATTCCACCACCATCCCACTGATTCCATCCCTCCACCACCATCCCACTGCCACTGATATCATCCGTCCACCATCATCTCACCACCGCCATTCCTCTGCCACTGATCCCATCCCTCCATCAGCATTCATCTGCCACTGATCCCATTCCTCCACCACCATCCCACTGATCCCATCCCTCCACCACCATCCCACTGCCACCCCCATCCCTCTGTCTCTAATCTAATCCCTCCACCCCTATCCCTCTGCCACTGATCCCATCCCACTGCCACTGATCCCATTCCACCACCATCCCTCTGCCACTGACCCCATTAGCACCGCTGCCTCTAACTGATCCCATCCCCCTTCCATCAGGCAGTGGTGATGGGAGGGGATAGGGATGACAACAGTGAAGGTGGCGTTGGTGGGGATAGGGATGACATCAGTGGCAGTGGTGGGGATAGGGATGAGATCAGTCCACTGCCACTAATGTCATCCCTAACCCCACCACCTCCACTGGTCATCCCTATACTACCAGCACTATTGCCACTAATGCAACCCCAACACCCTCAATGTACTGATTTAATCCCCCCCCCAGCACCGCCGCCACTGATCCTATCCCCCACCACCATCAGTGGACTGATGAGGTCCCGAGGTCCCATGGCAGCTCTCACGACTCCTTAACGAAACAGCTAACCCCCTCTGGGAATCTCTCTCCCAAGGGGGTTGCCTTGGGGGCGCTCTCCCGTGTCATACATTTGGCATCCAGAGTCATACTCGGCCCAGAGTAAGCAGCAGGAACCAATGGCTGCGCTGCCATCAATCTATCCAACGAATAGCCAAGAAGCAGTATGGATAGCAACGCTGGATCGCGCCCACAGAAATTTGGGGTTTAGGCAAGTAAAACTGAGGCTCGGGGGGGCCGGACACAGCAATGTGTTTTTTCACCTTAATGCATATGGTGCATTAACCACTTAATGGCCGCCGCATGTAGATATACATCGGCAGAACGACACGGACAGGCACATGTACGCACCTGTACGTGCCTGCCTTGACATGGGTCGGGGGTCCGATCGGGACCCCCCCCCGGTACATGCGGCGGTTCGTTCGTCGGTGGGAGCGATCCGGGATGAGGGGGAGGCCATTTGTTTCTAGCCACCCCCTCGCGATCGCTCCCAGCCAGTCAGATTCCTCCTCTGCCTGCCTCTACCTGTGTAACTGTAAACACAGGCAGAGGAAGTGATGTCATCCCTCCTCGTGTCGGTCTTTTCGTCCGACGCTGAGGAGAAAAGACATCAGAACAGTGAGTTGCACCAACAGACCACTGACACCAGTACATATAGGCACATAAACCCCCCCCCCCCCAGTCACCCTCAGATCACCCCCCCAGTCACAGTGTCACTGATTGCAGTGATCATTTATTTACTGATCACTGCATTTAGTGTCATTTGTGACAGTAAAAAGTTGCAGGGCAGTTAGTGTTAGGCCCCTTTAGTTTCAGGGTAGCCCCCTACCCCCCCTCCCCGCATATAAAGGTTTAACCCCTTGATCACCGTCCTAGTTAACCCTTTCACCCCCTATTGCCAGTGTCACTAAGCGATCGGTTTTCTGATAACTGTATTAGTGTCACTGTTGCCGCTAGGTAGCTAGTTATTTTTTGTGGTTCGCCGCCAGGTTTTTATAGCGTTAGGTACCCCCATAAGTTTTCTAAATACAGGTTTTAACCCCTGATTGCCCCTAGAGTTAACCCTTTCACCAGTGATCACTGTATAAGTGTCACTGGTGACGCAGGTTAGCCAGTTAGTTATTTAGGTTCGCCGCCAGGTTTTTAGAAATTGTCAGGTACCTCCATATATTACCTAATAAAGGTTTTAACCCCCTGATTGCCCCCTAGTTAACCCTTTCACCAGTGATCACTGTATAAGTGTTACGGGTGACGCTGGTTAGTTCGTTTGCTGTTTATAGCATCAGGGCACCCGCCGTATATAACCCAATAAAGGTTTAACCCCCTCATCGTCCGGCGGGTGATATCAATTAAATTTTAGCGTCAGTCAGGGTCTGTGTCGCCCCAGGCAGCGTTAGGTTAGTGCCAGTAACGCTTACACCCACGCGCAAAGCATACACCCCCCTTAGTGGTATAGTATCTGAATGGATCGATACTTGATCTGATCAGATCTATACTAGCGTACCCAGCAGTTTAGGGTACCCAAAAACACATTGTTAGCGGAATCAGCCCAGATACCCGCTAGCACCTGTGTTTTGCCCATCCACCCAGCCCAGCCCAACCCACCCAAGTGCAGTATCGATCGATCACTGTCACTTCCAAAACACAACACACATAACTGCAGCGTTCGCAGAGACAGGCCTGATCCCTGCGATCGCTAACAGTTTTTTTGGAAGCGTTTTCTACGTTTGTTGACAGTCAGGTGCTTTTTTTACCTGTGAATCGCACTACTGTACCACTAAATTTAGAGCCCAAAATGGCAAAGCGAATGTACAGTAGTGAAAAGGCCTACAGGATTCTGAGCCTGACAGATAGTGAGGAGGAGGTCACGCATCTGTCAGATTCAGGCTCAGAATACGATCCTGTAGACGACAGCGGCTCCATGCCAGATAGCTCTGATGACGAAGTTGTGGTCCCTGCTATGGCCAGGCGTACCCGATCCCGTTCTGATGTTGTTGAGCAGCAAGAACCGCAGGACCCTTGTATGGAGCAGAGAAGTACTAGCGCCGCTATTCCTTCTGGTGAACTGGCAAGCACAAGCGGCCTAGTACACCCTGGTCATTCATCCAGCACTGCAGTATCACGTGGTGACGTGGTGAGTCCCATAAGTGCAGTTCAAGCTGGCGAGGTGGCAAGCACAAGTAGTGTCCCGCTGCCACCAAGAAGAAGACAGACAGGCCCGTTGTGCCCATAGTGCCCTTCCTGCAGAATTCGCCTATCCTGATTGGGTCCCCACCACTTCTGCAGAACCCGAACTTCCCCCATTCACTGGCCAACCCGGTATTCAGGTGGATACAGCGGATTTTACGTCACTTGATTTTTATTCGCTGTATTTCACGGAAGATCTCTATAGATCTATTGTGGACCAGAGTAATTTATATGCTGGTACCTACATCGCCGCTAATCCCCATTCCGTCCTTGCCAGAGAATGGAAACCACTTACGGTTTCCGAATTTAAGACCTTTCTGGGTCTTACTCTCAACATGGGCATACACCAATTTCCGAAGTTGCAGGTGTATTGGTCCACAAGTCCACACCACCATATGCCCATATTCTCTGCTTGCATGGCCAGGAAACGATACGAGGCGATCCTGCGGTTCTTGCATTTCAGTGACAATGGGCCTGATTTACTATGCTCTGTGCGCTGCGCTGGTTCATGCGTTAATTAGTACTCCGGGTGGAGGCTTAATTGGGCGCATGAACCAGCGTAGCAGCCGGCGCATTGAAAGTAATATGTTAAGCCGCGCCGAACTCCCTATAGAAGTCTATGGGAGAAATCAAAAGTGTTCATTTTAAAGGCTAATCTGCTAGTTTTGTCCTAAAAAGTGTTTGGGGACCTCAGTCCTGTCCCAGGGAACATGTATCAATGCTTTTTTTATTTTTTAAAACGGCCGTTTTTTCGGGAGCAGTGAAATTAATAATTCTTAAAGTGAAACAATAAAAGTGAAATATTCCTTTAAATTTCGTACCTAGGGGGGGTGTAATGTCAGCATGTGAAATAGCGCATTTTTCCCGCACTTAGAACTCCCCCTGCACAAAATGACATTCAGAAGGAAAAAAGTCATTTAAAAAATTCACACGCGGCTATAATGAATTGTCGGCTCTGACAATTCTAAAGGGATTCATTCATAAAACAAACAAAAAAATGTGTAGGGGTTCCCCCAAATTAAATTACCAGGCCCTTCAGGTCTGGAATGGATATTAAGGGGAACCCCGCCGTAAAAAACAAAAAAAAAAAAAGACGTGCGGTTCCCGGCAAATATCCATTCCAGGCCCTTCAGGTCTGGTGTGGATTTTAAGGGGAACTCCACCCCAAATTGAAAAAAAAAATGGCGTGGAGTCCCCCTAAAAATCCACACCAGACCCTTATCCGAGCACGTTGACCTGGCCGGCCGCAGAAAAGAGGGGGGGACAGAGTGCGGCCCCCCCTCTCTCCTGAACCGCACCAGGCCACATGCCCTCAACATGGGGAGGATGTCCCCATGTTGATGGGGACAAGGGTCTCATCCCCACAACCCTTGCCCGGTGGTTGTGGGGGTATGCGGGCGGGAGGTTTATCAGAATCTGGAAGACCCCTTTAACAAAGGGGACCCCCAGATCCTGACCCCCCCCCTGTGTGAAATGGTAATGGGGTACATTGTACCTCTACCATTTCACCCCAAAAAAAATGTCAAAGTGTTAAAAATGACAGTAGCCGGTTTTTGACAAATCTTTTAATAAAATCTTCTTTTCTTCTTTCCTTCGGGTTTCTTCCGCTGCTTCTTTCTTCTCGTCCACATCTTGCCCGACGTCTTCTTCTATCTTCTCCGTCCGTCCTTCAGCCTTCTGGTCCCGCATCTTGTGTCTTCTGCGGTCTTCTTCTCGGTCCGCCAGCCTTCTCGTCCGCATCTTGTGTCTTCTCCGGACCCAGCGTTTGAATTTGAATTGGCCGTCGTCTTCCCGCTCCTGGGACCCGCCCCCCTCTGACGCCACAAGTAAACTCCTTAGAAGGTCATGTGCGTCAGAGGGGGGCGGGGTCACATGAGTGTGACACGGCGGGAACTTCTTCTCCGGGCGGCGCGATTGAAATTGAATTCCCCCGCTGTGTGACGCTCTGTGACCCCGCCCCCCTCTGACGCACATGACCTTCTAAGGAGTTTACTTGTGGCGTCAGCGGGGGGGGCGGGTCCCAGGAGCGGGAACACGACGGCCAATTCAAATTCAAACGCTGGGTCCGGAGAAGACACAAGATGCGGACGAGAAGGCTGGCGGACCGAGAAGAAGACCGCAGAAGACACAAGATGCGGGACCAGAAGGCTGAAGGACGGACGGAGAAGATAGAAGAAGACGTCGGGCAAGATGTGGACGAGAAGAAAGAAGCAGCGGAAGAAACCCGAAGGAAAGAAGAAAAGAAGATTTTATTAAAAGATTTGTCAAAAACCGGCTACTGTCATTTTTAACACTTTGACATTTTTTTTGGGGTGAAATGGTAGAGGTACAATGTACCCCATTACCATTTCGCACAGGGGGGGGGTCAGGATCTGGGGGTCCCCTTTGTTAAAGGGGTCTTCCAGATTCTGATAAACCTCCCGCCCGCATACCCCCACAACCACCGGGCAAGGGTTGTGGGGATGAGACCCTTGTCCCCATCAACATGGGGACATCCTCCCCATGTTGAGGGCATGTGGCCTGGTGCGGTTCAGGAGAGGGGGGGGCCGCACTCTGTCCCCCCCTCTTTTCTGCGGCCGGCCAGGTCAACGTGCTCGGATAAGGGTCTGGTGTGGATTTTTAGGGGGACTCCACGCCATTTTTTTTCTCAATTTGGGGTGGAGTTCCCCTTAAAATCCACACCAGACCTGAAGGGTCTGGTATGGATATTTGGGGGGACCCCACGCCATTTTTTTTCAATTTGGGGTGGAGTTCCCCTTAAAATCCACACCAGACCTGAAGGGTCTGGTATGGATATTTGGGGGGACCCCACGCCATTTTTTTTTCAATTTGGGGTGGAGTTCCCCTTAAAATCCACACCAGACCTGAAGGGTCTGGTATGGATATTTGGGGGGACCCCACGCCATTTTTTGGGGGGGTTTTTACGGCGGGGTTCCCCTTAATATCCATTCCAGACCTGAAGGGCCTGGTAATTTAATTTGGAGGGACCCCCTTTTTTTTTTTTTTTTTTTTTTTTTTTTAATGAGCAATGACTGTATTCTTTATAGCCATGAGTACTTTAAACTTCCTTTTTTTTGTTTCACTTCAGAAATGACATCTTGTACAGGGACAGTTCTAAGCACGGGAAACATGCGTGTACCCCCCCTCCCCCCCTGTATGAAATTTAAAGGAATATTTCACTTTTATTATTTCACTTTAACCACTTCCATACCGCGCCTATTCTGGCACTTCTCTCCTTCATGTAAAAATTATATTTTGTTCCTGGGAAATTAATCAGGACCCCCAAACATTATATATAATTTTTTAGCAGACACCCTAGGGAATAAAGTTAGCGGTCATTTTTTATTTGATTTCCAACGTTATTTGCGCAATAATTTTTAAAACGACTTTTTTTTGGCCCAAAAAAAAAACACGGTTCATGAATTAAAAAAAAAAAAAAAAAGTAAAGTTAGCCCAATTTTTATGGATAATGTTAAAGATGATGTTACACCGAGTAAATAGATACCTAACTTGTCAATACCTCACATGTGTGGTTTGAATGGTGTTTACATATGTGGGCGGGACTTACATGCATATTTGCTTCTGAGTGCGAGCTTCTAGGGACAGGGGCGTTATTTTTTTTTATTTTTTTTTTTTTTTTACCTCATATTTTTATTCTTGCACTTTTTTGACACTTTTTTTGATTTTGGATCACTTTTCTTCCTATTACAAGGAATGTAAACATCCCTTGTAATAGGACTAGTGTGTGACAGGTCCTCTTTATGGAGAGAGGCGGGGTCAATAAGGCTGGAAAGCATGGTATTGAAAAAAAAAAAAAAGTTCTCATGCTTTCAGCTGCAATCATGTTCGTTCAGCACAGTGGTGTAGTGTATAGCACTTTGACCTAGCAGCAAAAGAGTCGTTGGTTCGAATCCCGCCCGTGACAGCATCTGCATAGAGTTTGCATGTTCTCCCTGTGCCTGCGTGGGTTTCCTCCCACAATATAAAATCACGCTGTAAATCGGATCCGGTCTAAATAAGCCCTAATATGCAGTAGTATATTTAGGTTTTGTTCTGCCCTAGGCCTGACTACATATCTGCACCTCCTAATAGAAAAATGACCCACCCCTTCCTGTCAAAGCCACACCCTGTTTTTGTATGACCCGCCCAGTAATTTTCAGGGGACCCACACACTAGTTCTGGGGGGCACTGGATTCCCTTAACCACTTCCGTACCAGGCACTTACGCACCTTCCCGCCCAAGCCAATTTTCAGCTTTCAACACTGTCGCACTTTGAATGGCAATTGCGCGGTCATACAACACTGTACCCAAACAAAATTGGCGTCCTTTTTCCCCCACAAATAGAGCTTTCTTTTTTTGTTATTTGATCACCTCTGCGATTTTTTTTTTTTGCGCAACAACTAAAAAAATACTGCAAATTTTAAAACAAAAAAACGTTTTTACTTTTTTAGGTTAATTTTTTTGTAAATAAGTTTTTCTCTTTCAATTACGGGCACTGATATGGCGGCACTGATGGGCACCGATGAGATGGCACTGATGGACATCGATGAGGTAGTACTGACGGGCACAGATGAGGTGGCATTGATTGGCGGCGCTGCTATGCGGCACTGATGGGCACTCATAGGCGGCACTGATGGGCACTCATGGGCGGCACAGATGGGCACTCATGGGCGGCACTTATGGGTGGCACTGATGGATACTTATGGGCGGCACTTATGGGTGGCACAGGTGGGCACAGATAGGTGGGCACTGTGGGGTGGCACTGATGGACACTGTGGGGTGGCACTGATGGACACTGTGGGGTGGCACTGATTTTCCCAGGTTGCCAGTCAGTGCCCATTTGTGGGCACTGATTGGCATCTTTTTTCTTTTTTCTAATGCTTTTTTTTTTTTATTTCTTTTTTTTTTTTGCACACCCTGGTGGTCCAGGGTGGGCATCCCTGGTGGTCCAGTGTGGTGATCCGAGGGGGGGCTGCGCTGATAAACAATCAGCGCGAACGCCCCCTGTCAGGAGAGCCGCCGATCGGCTCTCCTATACTCGCGTCTGTCTCCGTGAGAGACTCTTTACCGAGATCGGAGATGCAGGGTGTCAGACTGACACCCCGCATCACCGATCGCCGCGCTGCGTGCCCCCACAGGCGCGCGCGGCATGAAATCCTGCAGGACGTCCTGTCAGGATTGTGTAACCACTTCCCGGACGTAAATCGGCCATAGGCTGGGCGGGAAGTGGTTAATTTGCATAGTTTTTCTCTCACTTCCTGTTTGGCTATGGGGCAGGAAGTGAAGGCAAATCTCCCCAATTGGACACAGATAATACAAAATAAACTGACAGGGCCTATAACCCTTCCTCACTATCCAAAATTAAAGAAAATAAAACTTGTTGATTATAGTTCTTGTCAGGGGCGGACTGACCATTGAGTCACTCGTGCACTGCCCGAGGGCCCCATGCCACTAGGGGGCCCCATCCGGGTTGCCAGGCTCAGTAAAACCAGGGACAGTATGTAAAAATCTGTGTTTTTTTTAGATCTGTCCCTGATATGTCCGAAAATGACATGCTTTTAATGTGAATATCCCAAGATTTTAGCTGCCCGCCTCTGCACTACCTCCTGGCGTGGTGGCCATCTGTAAGCCAGAGGGGCCCCATAATCTTCTATTGCCCAGGGGCCCCATGAGTTGTCAGTCCGCCCCTGGTTCTAGTTTAAGCACAAATTTCATAGAGTTTTATTGAGAGCCCTAAGAAAATATAACCATGCCAATAGGCCAGGATAGAGCGTTGCTAATATGTAGGAATGTGTGTGTTAGAGCACCCCACCCAATGTTAACTAAAAAATTATTAATTTGCAAATACGTATTATCTGCTAATTTTTTTGGGGATGTCTGCACCCCTGATAGTGACAACATTTGTGAGGTGTCTTCACCCTTTCTAATTCATTCACTTCCTGTCACATAGCCAAACAGGAAGTGAGGGTAAAACCTTACTAATATATTTTCTTGGGGACACAGAGATCAATCTAAATAGTTTCCCATTATGTAAATTGCACTCTAGCATTTAGCTGTGTACACCCCAAATTATTAGGGATCTTGGACTTTGGGGTCCATTTACTAAAGGCAAATCCACTCCTACAAGTGCAAAGCAAGGAAGAAAACAAAACAACTTTGCTTCTACAGGATTGGATGTTAAAACCATCAGTGCTTCCTCTCTGATTTTCAGCAACTATGCTTGTACTGCAGAGTGGCTTTGCCTTTACTAAACCCCAAACTAAATAATCATTTGGGCCAGGGATCCTCAAACTACGTCCCTCCAGCTGTTTTAGAACTACACATCCCATGAGGCCTTGTAATGCACTGACATTCACAGACATGACTAGGCATGATGGGAATTGTAGTTCCTGAACAACTGGAGGGCCGTAGTTTGAAGACCCATGATTTGGGGTGTACACAACAGTGCTGGAGTGCAATTTGCTTAATGGGGACACTAGTTAGATTGACCTGTGTCCCCAAGAAATGACACTGGTAGGGTTTTAACCTCACTTCCTGTTCAGCTGTGTGACAGGAAGTGAAGCCAATTTTAAGAAAAGGGACACAAAGCTCAACACAAAAATAAAAAAACACAAAGCAGGGGTTCTAACACTCACTTGGCTTCCCTCAAACACCCACAATTTGAATAGGATTGCCTTGCGCTAGATTTAAGCACAGTGCTGTAAATCAGCACGTCAAGCCTGTCCACCAATAGCAAACCCCCCCCCAGGCCATGTTTGCTGGTTTTCCTTCATCTTGTACATGTGCTTTAAAATACAGTCTGGACAGCAATTCTTGATAAGAGAAATCCACAAAACATGTCCTGTCGGGGGTACTTGAGGGCTGAGGACCACTGCAGAAAAAATAAAATAATTACCAGTTCTCTTTAAAGTCATGGAGAATAAACATGGCAAACATTTCATGATTACACACCAGGAAAGAAGCTTAGACACACATAATTTGTTAGGCCCAAACCGATTTCAGCTGCAGCTGTCAACATATGTAGCATGAAAAAGTAACAAAAGACAAACTTAACAATTTTAAATTAATTTTTATTGGTCAACAAAACAAGGAAAGCGAAAAAAGACAAACAAACAAACAAAAATACATTTCAAAATTCTAACTAACCATAGCTTCACACATTTTTCATAAAATAAGGCCACATAGACAAATACATCAAAGTGAACATCATTTAAAAATAAACCAAAACCATTGGCAAAATAAAACAAAACCCATGCAACAAACCACATTTGTGTTTAGCAACAGCATTTCTGCCAGCCTGCCCCTTCTGAGGGCAGCTGAGGACTGATCGATCCAAGCTTTTTATAACAGTGCTAGTAATGAAGCAATTGAAATCACATGAACAAATTGCAGTCTCTAGTTTGGGTGAGCTTGTAATTGGGCACACCTGCAATTAACCCAAACCACGCTCTATGAGCATCCAAGGAGTGTTTTTCACCTTTTAAAAAGAAAGGATATTTTTTTTCTAAGTGTTTGAGCATGCTCAGTTCATCACACATGTAGGAACCAAGCTGCAATGGAATGAGAGCTTTTTTTTTTTTTTGTTTCCCCTGATCTGATGCTTTCCAGCCTGAAGGGGAGGTGTAAAGAAGTAAACACGCACATTTAATAATCTATTTGTGGGCAAAAAAGGTTGCCAATTTTGTTTGGGAGCCACGTCGCACGACTGCGCAATTGTCAGTTAAAGCGACGCCGTGCCGAATCACAAAAACTTGCCCGGTCATTGACCAGAAATATGGTCCGGGCTCAAGTGGTTAAAAATTAACAAAACACAAAAGTGATCCCAATTTTTGGGGATAATGTGAAAGATGATGTTACACTGAGTAAATAGATACCTTACATGTCACACTTTACTATTGGAAACACTCCTGCAATGGGGCCAAAATGAATTCCGTGAATATCCCCATAGGCGACCTTTTTCTTTTTTTTCCAGGTTACCAGTTTATAGTTACAAAGAAGGTCTAGTGGTAAAAGTATTGCTCTCGCTCTAACGCATGCGTCAATACCTCACATGTGTGGTTTGAACAATGTTTATATATGTGGGCGGGACTTGCGTAAGTCCCGCCCACATATGTAAAAATTATTTTTACTTTTTGCTATAATAAATATCCCCAAAAATATATATTGTAAAAAATAAAAAAACCCTCAGTTTAGGCCGATACGTATTCTACATCTTTTTGGTTCCAAAAAATCGCAAATAGCGTTTAGTGTTTTGTTTTTGCAAAAGTTATAGCGTCTACAAAATATTTTTTTTTTTCGTTTTAACTAGTTATTGTTGCGATCATCGATTTTTATCGGTACTGCGACATTATGGCGGACACATCGAACACTTTTTTGGAACCATTGGCATTTTTCTAGCGATCAGTGCTGTAAAAATGCATTGCTTACTCTAAAAATGCCACTGGCAGGGAAGGGGTTAACACTAGGTGCGAGGGAGGGGTTAAATATGTTCCCTGGGTGTGTTCTAACTGTAGGGGGGGTGGGACTGACATGTGTAAATGACAGATCGCTGTTCATGAAGGGGAACTCCAGACCCCCGCAAAAAAAATAAGGTGGGTTCCCTCCAGGCTCTTAGGCTTGGTCTGGAACATAAGGGGTTAAACCCGCGCAAAAAAAAAAATAGCGTGGGGTCCCCCCCCCCAAGATCCAAACCAAGCCCTTATCCCAGGCACGCAGTCTGGTCAGACAGGAATGGGGGTGGGGACGAGCGAGCGGCCCCCCCTCCTGAGCCATACCAGACCACATGCCCTCAACATGGGGGAGTGTGTGCTGTGGGGGAGGGGGGCACTGCCCCCCCACCCCAAAGCACTCTTGTCCCCATGTCGATAGGGACAAGAGCCTCTTCCCGACAACCCTGGCCGTTGGTTGTCGGGGTATGCGGGCGGAGGGCTTATCAGAATCTGAGAGACCCCTTTAATAAGGGGGCCCCCAGATGCCGGCCCCCCACCCTATGTGAATGAGTATGGGGTACATCGTACCTCTACCCATTCACATGGGGGAAATGTAAAGTAAAATAAAACACCACACAGAATAAAATATTTTATTAATCTGCTCCGGAGCCCCCCCTTTCTTCTTTAGCTCTCTTAGAAGGGGGGGTTTCTTCTCTCCCGATCTTCCGCCGGGACCCTGGGCTTCGGTGATTTCTGCCGGGGGAGGGCGCCATCCCTCGGTCCTCTCCGGAGCCTTCCGCCGGATGCCCCCCACCCCATTTAAGCTCTTTCATTAGGGAGGGGCATCCGGACTTCGGGGTCTTCTGCCGGGGGATGGCGCCTATCCCCCGGTCTTTCCGGTGCCTTCCGCCAGGGTTCCGGTCTTCCTGGTCTTCTGCCGGGGGTGCGCCAACTCCCAGGTCTTTTCTCCTCTGTCTTCTCTGCTCCCTCTTCTGCCTGGCTCCCCCGCGGAGCCAGGGCTTTCTTCCGTCTTCTTTCTTCTCTCTTCCTTCTTCTGCCTGTCTCCTCCGGGAGCACAGGGCTTGTCTCCGCTGTCTTCCCCTCACGTTCCAGACCAAGCCTAAGAGCCTAATGTAGCCCTGGAGGGGGACCCGCGCCGATTTCAAGTTTGAAATTTGGCGCGGAGTTCCCCTTCAGGGCTGAAAACAGCTCGGAGATTCCCGTGCGCCGCGTCACGCAGCGCATTCACGGGTACGCCGCTTGGTATTTACCAAGATTTTCACGGCGTACTGACAAGGCGCACGGGAATCCCTGACTTTTCTCTCTGCGCATGCCCAGTATGCAAATGAACCTCCCGAGGTTCAGGCGCACTGTGCAAGCGTACGGGGATCTGTTTTCAAAAAACACTTTCCCTTTCAATTCGGCCCGCCAAACACTTCAAAACACATGTCACTTCACTTCCCCTGCATCCCCCCACCTCCCCCCCTAATAAACTCCCGCCCAAACCCCCGCAATTTACAGTTTAATGTGCCGTGCGCCAGGTCTGTACTGGTGCACAATGCACCCTCTCCTGGGCGCACGGAGCACATTAGTAACTAGGGAAATACACTGCACTAGCAGCGTATTTCTTTAGTAAATGGCCAAACGGCTGCTACTCCTGCTTTTACTCCATGAGTCATGGAGTAAAGGCTTGGTAAATCAGGCCCAATGTACTTTGTCGTCCGTGTGGAGACCCTGAATTTGACCGGCTGTACAAAATTCGGCCCCTCATAAACCATTTCAACGAACGTTATGCAGCCTTGTTTAATCCCCAGCAAGTTGTCTGCGTTGATGAGTCCTTGATTAAATTTTCTGGCCGCTTGTCTTTCAAGCAGTACCTTCCCAGCAAGCGTGCCAGATACGGGGTCAAGCTCTATAAGCTCTGTGACAGGGCAACAGGCTACACATGGAGCTTTAGGGTTTATGAGGGCAAAGATAGTGAGGTAGAGCCGGAGGGTTGCCCAGATTACATGGGAGCGCTGGCAAGATCGTGTGGGACTTGGTGTCACCCTTATTCGGAAAGGGGTACCACTTATACGTGGACAATTATTACACCAGCGTGCCACTTTTTAGTCACTTGTTTGATCATCAGATTGGAGCATGTGGCACCGTGCGACCTAATCACCGGGGCTTTCCCCAGCAGCTTGTAGATTCCCATCTTAGGCTGGGGGCGAGAGCCTGCTGCAGGTGTAATAATTTGCTCGCTGTGAAGTGGCGGGACACTAAGAATGTTTTCGTTCTTACCACCCTTCACGCAGACACAACAGTACAAATGTGTACGGCGGCTGGTCTTGTGGAGAAACCCCTCTGTGTCCACGAATATAACCAAAATATGGGAGGGGTGGACCTCAACGACCAGTTGATGGCGCCGTATCATATTGCCCGTAAGGTGAGATGCTGGTACAAAAAAGTGTCTCTATATTTATTTCAATTGACTTTACTGAATGCTTATGTCTTATACAAAGCTTCAGGACGGAATGGATCATTCCTTACATTTCAGGATGAGATCATCTTAGAACTCATGTATCCAGGCGGTTCTGCACCTCACCATCCCCTACGAAATGCAGTAAGCCGACTGCATGAGAGACATTTTTCTTATGTCCTCAGGAGTACCCCTACCCAAGGAGCCCCCCAAAGAAGATGTTGTGTCTGTACAAAGTGCGGATATAGGCGTGACACCCGTTATTTGTGTCCCCGCTGTCCTGACGATCCTGGTCTTTGTATTGGTGAATGTTTTGAACACTTCCACACACTAGTGAAGTATTAGCGTAGGGTAAAACATTTCACAGGGTTTCCCAAGATGCCATCGCATTTTGAGAGACCCAAACCTGGAACCGAAAAGTTGAACAGTTACAGTTACAAAAAAAAATGTTAAAAAATAAAAACACAAACAAATATAAAATAAAAAAAACAAAACATAGTTGTCGTTTTATTGTTCTCTCCCTCTCTATTCTCTCTCTATTGTTCTGCTCTGTTTTACTGTATTCTATTCTGCAAAGTTTTATTGTTGTTATGTTTTTTCATGCTTGCTTTTCAGGTATGTAATTTATTTTACTGTTTTCAGGTATGCCATTCAGCTGTTGCGCGGACTTATTTATCTTGACAGCAACAGCGTTTGCTCCCACGATATATAAAGCCGTGACTTCAGTGCTGTAGGAGGTGATTTCACCACCACAGTTAAAAAAAGAGCATATATGCCGAAGCATGGGGGCATTAGGGGCGGAGGAGCGATTTTGCTCCTAATGCCGCGTACATACGGTCGACATTCCTACGGAGGCTTTCCAGTGGAAAAGTCTGACCATGTGTACATGGCATAACTTTTTATGCCGTGTACATATGGTCGAAATTCCAACGGAGGCTTGCCCGTGGAGAAGTCCGACCGCGTGTACGCGGCATAACTTTTTTGCGGGAGGATGCCCCCATGCTTCGGCATATATAAATGGTGCATGTATGCCCATCATTAGAAGTGGGTGGATGAAGGGAGGTATTCTAATGGTGGGCATACCCACCGATCAATCTTTTTTTCGTTCAGCCAACAGGCTGCATGAAAAAAAAGATTACAATACATGTCCAACAAGAACCATCAACGTACTGGTATGTTGCTGGACTATGAATGGTTATACCAGAATGATGCCTGCAGGTTTTGGTATCATTCTTTTCAGCCAGCAGTCGGCTTTCATGTAAAAGCAGTCCTAGCGGCTAATTAGCCTCTAGACTGCTTTTACATTCAGTGGGAGGGAATGCTCCCCCCCGGATATAAACAGCGCCATTGGGAAATTGGGAAAGCATTTTATCACACCGATCTTGGTGTGGTCAGATGCTTTGAGGGCAGAGGAAAGATCTAGGGTCTAATAGACCCCATTTTTTTTAAAAAAAGAGTACATGTCACTAACTATTGCTATCATAAGGGATATTTACATTCCCTGAGATAACAATAAAAATGGTAAAAAATAAATAAAATGGAAGGAACAGTTTACAAATAAAATAAAAAAAAGCTAAATAAATATATATATATAAAAAAAAAAAAGCATCCCTGTCCCCCCCTGCTCTTGCGCAAAGGCGAACGCAAGCGTCGGTCTGAAGTCATATGTAAACAGCAATTGTACCATGCATGTGAGGTATCACTGCGAAGGGCAGATCGAGGGCAGTCATTTTAGCAGTAGACCAATCTAATGTGGTAACCTGTAAAGGCTTTTAAATGCTTTCTTCTTGTTCTAATTCTATATATATTACATACTGTCCCATTCTATGTATATGGCATAACGATGTATATGACTTTTATTGTATATTATCTAAATACCAATAAAAAGGTTATTGACGGAAAAAAAATGCTTTTAAAAATGTATGTAGTTTGTCGCCACTGCGCATTTGTGTGCAATTTTAAAGTATGTCTTGTTTGGTATTCATGTACTCGGCCTAAGATCATCTTTTTTATTTCACCAATAATTTGGGCAATATAGTGTGTTTTAGTGCTTCAAAATGCATTTGAAAAATCGCTGCGCAAATACTGTGTGGGGAAAAAAAATGCAACACCCACCATTTTAATCTGTAGGGCCTTTGCTTTAAAAAAAATATATAATGTTTGGGGGTTCAACTTAACTTTCTTGCAAAAAAAAATAAGGGCCAGATTCATAAAGAACTGCGGCGGCGTAACGTATCGTCTTTACGTTACACCGCCGCAAGTTTTCAGCGCAAGTGCCTGATTCACCAAGCACTTACGTGTAAACTTACGGCGGTGTAACGTAAAGCCGTCCGGCGCAAGCCCGCCTAATTCAAATGGGGCGTGTACCATTTAAATTAGGCACGTTCCCACGCCGAACGTTCTGCGCATGCTCCGTGTGAAAATTTCAAGACGTGCATTGCGCGAAATTACGGCGCCCCGACGTGTTTTTTGAATGGCGACGTGCGTTACGTCATTTCGTATTCCCGGACGTCTTACGCAAAACAAAAAAAAAATTGAAATTCGATGCGGGAACGACGGCCATACTTTAACATGGCTGTTCCAAAGATAAGCCATGAAAAAGCAGGCCTAAGTTTGCGACGGGAAAAACCGACTAGCGACGAACGCGCGTATCTTCGTGGATCGCCGTAATCAGGTAATTTGCATACCCGACGCTGGAAAACAACGCGAACTCCACCCAGCGGCCGCCGGAAAATTACACCTAGGATACGAAGGCGTACGAAGCCGTACACCTGTTGGATCTTAGCCAAAAGCCGTCGTATCTTTTTTGTGAATTACAAATAAAGATACGACGCGGCAAATTTGAAAATACGCCGGAGTATCAGTAGATACTCTGGCGTATTTCCTCTGTGAATCTGGCCCTATGTTTTTATGAAAACAATGTCAGAAAGGGCTTTGTCTTTAAGTGGTTAGAAGAGTGGGTGATGTATGACATAAGCTTCTAAATGTTGTGCATAAAATGCCAGGACAATTCAAAACCCCCCCAAATGACCCCATTTTGGAAAGTAGACACCCCAAGCTATTTGCTGAGAGGCATCTCGAGTCCATGGAATATTTTATATTTTGACCCAAGTAGCGGGAAAAATAAATATATATATTTTTTTGTTTGCGCAAAGTTGTCACTAAATGATATATTGCTCAAACATGCCATGGGCATATGTGGAATTACACCCCAAAATACATTCTGCTGCTTCTCCTGAGTACGGGGATACCACATGTGTGAGACTTTTTGGGAGCCTAGCCGTGTACGGGACCCCGAAAACCAAGCACCGCCTTCAGGCTTTCTAAGGGTGTAAATTTTTGATTTTACTCCTCACAGTTTCGGAGGCCATGAAATGCCCAGATGGCACAAACTCCCCCCCCCCAAATGACCCCATTTTGGATAGTAGACACCCCAAGCTATTTGCTGAGAGGTATGGTGAGTATTTTGCAGATCTCGCTTTTTGTCACAAAGTTTTGAAAATTTAAAAAAGAAAAAAAAATACATTTTTATTTTCTTTCTTAATTTTCAAAAACAAATGAGAAATGTAAAATACTCACTATGCCTCTTAGCAAATAGCTTGGGATGTCTACTTTCCAAAATGGGGTCATTTGGGGGGGTTTTGTGCTATTTTGGCATTTTATAGCCTTCAAAACTGTGATAAGTAGTGAGGAGTGAAATCAAAATATTATGCCCTTAGAAATCTTGAAGGCAGTGCTTTTTTTTCGGGGTCCCGTATGCGGCTAGGCTCCCAAAAAGTCCCACACATGTGGTATCCCCGTACTCAGGAGAAGCAGCAGAATGTATTTTGTGGTGTAATTTCACATATGCCCATGGCATGTGTGAGCAATATATCATTTAGTGACAACTTTTTGTAATTTTTGTTGGTCATTATTCAATCACTTGGGGCAAAAAAATTAAATATTCAATGGGCTTACCCTGCCTCTCATCAAATAGCTTGGGGTGTCTTCTTTCCAAAATGGGGTCATTTGGGGGGGTTGTGTGCCATCTTGGCATTTTATGGCCTTCAAAACTGTGATAGGTAGTGAGGAGTGAAATCAAAAATGTATGTCCTTTGAAATCTTGAAGGTGGTGATTGGTTGTCGGGGTCCCGTACGTGGTTAGGCTCCCAAAAAGTCCCACACATGTGGTATCCCCATACTTAGGAGAAGCAGCAGAATGTATTTTGGGGTGTAATTTCACATATGCCCATGGCATGTGTAAGCAATATATCATTTAGTGACAACTTTTTGTAATTTTTTTTATTTTTTTTTGTCATTGTTCAATCACTTGGGGCAAAAAAAAAAATATTCAATGGACTCAACATGCCTCTCAGCAGTTTCCTTGGGGTGTCTACTTTCCAAAATGGGGTCATTTGGGGGGGTTTTGTACTGCCCTGCCATTTTAGCACCTCAAGAAATGAAATAGGCAGTCATAAATTAAAAGCGGTGTAAATTCCAGAAAATGTACCCTAGTTTGTAGACGCTATAACTTTTGAGAAAACCAATAAATATACGCTTATTGCGATTTTTTTTATACTATAATACATTTTGGCCTAAATGTTTGACTAAAATTTAGTTTTTTTATTTTTCTTATAACAAAATGTAGAAAACAAAATGTAGAAAATATCATTTTTTTTCAAAATTTTCGGTCTTTTTCCGTTTATATCGCAAAAAATAAAAATCGCAGAGGCAATCAAATACCATCAAAAGAAAGCTCTATTTGTGGGAAGAAAAGGATGCAAATTTTGTTTTGGTACAACATTGCATGAACGCGTAATTACCAAAGCAGCGCAGTGCCAAATTGTACACCGTGGGTCCTTTAGCTGCATATTGGTCCGGGTCTTAAGTGGTTAAAGTGAAAAAACGCAAGGCTTTACAACCCCTTTAACATTTGGTAGTCAATCCTTGCTCTCTGTTTATATGGAGTAAAGCACAACCAAGAATATGTTTCGAAAGACTTACATTACCCAAATTGAAGGGAGGTATCTGTCTCCCAAACATAACTAAATATTATTGGGCTTGCCAACTTGCAAGGATTATTGTGCAAACAAAACGACTAGCCCTTCCTAAAATCAAAGTGCTAGTGGAAGAGAGGAGAGAAACTAAATGAAAATACACAGAGGGACTATAATCACCTCCCTCTAGGACAATATAAAAAAACAATGATGGTAAAAAGCTGCCACCTTATCCCATCTACTGATAGGCAAATTTATAGCAATACAACATACAATGCATTAACAACACATTACATATCAAGGCGGTGCTACCTAAAAACATATATATATAGAAACAAGAGTCCGTGTTCAAAGAAAAGCAAAATAGATCTCAACAGCTTGAAATGCTCATCCTCTTCCACCAGAACCACCACTCGTGAAGATAATTTGGGGTCTAAATACACCCCTGTTGGAATTGCTCTTACCAAAAGTTACTGTATATACAGCGTTGTATGATCTCAAAAATGCCTCTCTACTTCTTCAGATTCAAAAGGGTACATAAACGCATCCAGCGACTGGTGCTCAGATATAGAGGTAAAAAAAGCCACAATAGTGTAATACCGTATAAACTTTTTATTTAAAACCTCTCCCCTTTAAAAATGCACTTACAATATATAAAAAATTCAAAGGCAATACACCACATCACGTTGGTGCAGTGGGAGCATATCAGGGCGATGTTTCCGTGCCTCCGTAGTCCAGCCAAACCACCACTTCCGTGTATATCGATCTGCGTGATGACGTCACCTAACTGACAGCTACAACAACCAACCTATGAGTTCTTCTCCCAAAAGAAGGGAGTGGCGATGGGCGCTAGATTTGCGCCAATCTGTTCATGGGGGAATGGGAGGATAAATCAGTGTTCGCTAATAAGAAGGATGGTCTCCTATTTTATAGGAGGTTTATAGATGACCTGTTTTTCATTTGGGAAGGAGATGAGCTATTATTACATGAATTCTTGAAGAAGTTAAATGATAATAAGAACAACATCAAATTAGAATATGAGTTCAGTAGTGAACATATTCACTTCCTAGATGTAGATGTAATATTACAGGGGATGTCATTGGTCACTATGATTTGTTTTAAACCCACTGACAGAAACAGTTACTTACCTCTGATCAGTGGTCACCATCCCAATTGGCTTAAAGTGGAGTTCCACCCATAAATATAACATTACATCAGTAGTTTTAAAAAAATGTCATTAGTCCTTTACGAATTTTTTTTTTTTTTTAGATGCCTTCAAAGTGTTGTTGCTAGGCAGAATAGTTAATCTTCCCACTTCCTGCACCTAGGTGCTTAATGCTTCCTAACCTACACCGCACAGACTCCTGGGAATGTAGTGGGTGTAACTTTCCAGGAGTCTGTGCACTCCCCAGTCTCAAAGAATCATGTGACTTGGACAGCACAGGTGCTGAAACCTGATCTGACACTGCTTGTGCAGCACTGAGCATGTGCGAGATCTGCAAGGCTGAAATCCAGGAAGTCATACAGTCTGGCTTCATGATGCCCACACTTAAGATGGCCCCAGTCAATTTCTATTTTATAAAGTGTCTAAATGCTGTAACAACCTAACAAAACGGACCTTAGTTTACAGACTAACTTTACTAGAATACATTAAGCTTGTGTATTACAGGGGTATTTATATTTAAAAAGTGAAATTGTGGCGGGAACTCCGCTTTAAGAATATTCCTAAAAGCCAGTTGATGAGAGTAAAGCGGAACTGCACAACCAATCAGTGGCGGCTGGTGCTCCAAATTTTTGGGGGGGCGCAAACGGAAAAAAAAAAAAAACAATTGCAGCCTCACTGTGCCTATCAAATGCAGCCACTGTGCCATCAATTGTCACCACTGTGCCATGCCATAAAACGCAGTCACTGTGCCATCAATTGTCACCACTGTGCCATGCCATCAAACGCAGCCGCTGTGCCATCAATTGTCACCACTGTGACATGCCATCAAACGCAGCCGCTGTGCCATCAATTGTCACCACTGTGCCATGCTATCAAACGCAGCCACTGTGCCATCAATTGTCACCACTGTGCCGTGCCATCAATTGTCACCACTGTGCCATGCCATCAAACACAGCCACTGTTCCAATTGTCACCACTGTGCCCATTGTTGCCACTGTGCATGTCACTGTGTTGTGCCCTTTAATTGTTGCCACTGTGCCCATTGTTGTCACTGCGTTGTGCCCTTTAATTGTTGCCACTGTGCTGTGCCCTTTAATTGTTGCCACTGTGCCCATTGTTGTCACTGTGATGTGCCCCTTAATTGATGCCACTGTGCACTTTGTCGCCGCTGTCCCCTTTAATTGTTGCCACTGTGCCCATTGTTGTCACTGTGCTGTGCCCTTTAATTGATGCCACTGTGCCCTTTGTCGCCTCTGTGCCCATTGTCGCCGCTGTTCCCTGTAAAATGCACTTACCTTTCTGCTTCCATGTCCTCCCTCAATGTCTTCTTCTGCCTTGGTGACGCTTCAGCCAATCAGGTTCCTGATAACCAGAATCCGGGAACCTGATTGGCCCAAACGGCCGTCAGTCTTATCCAAGGAACTCAGCCCTCTTACGTTCCGAGGATAGACCTTCCGGGAGACTGGCTCTGATAGGCACTTTCGCTCAGCCAACCAGCTGCTGTTATTGAGGTAACCGGCGCCCTATGTCTGGTTATCTGAATAGACCAGGCAGCTGGCAACCAACAATAACATACATTCGTGCAATACAATGCATGAATGTATGTTATTTGCGAGAGGCGGTGGCGCTGCAGCGCCCTCTATAGACGGCCGCCATCACTGCAGTTAAAATGTGACTACAGGAGGGGGGGTGGTCCCTATGGACGGGCCGCCACTGCAACCAATGATGATTTTATTACACATTCGAGAGTAATTAACTGGTTGCCGAACAGCCGCCGTCGTTTTACGGCGGCAGGTCGGCTCCCCTGCGCGAGAGCCTGTAGCTATACGTCGGCTCTCGCGCAGGCCACTAGGGGCGCGTGCGCGCGCCCCGCCGCTCTCCCCGACTCCCGTGCACGTGCCCGGTGGGCGCAATCACCGTCTGGCACACACGATCGCTCGTTACAGAGCGAGAACCGGGAGCTGTGTGTGTAAACACACAGCTCCCAGACCTGTTAGGGAGAGAAATGCTGATCTTCTGTTCATACAATGTATGAACAGAAGATCAGTCATTTCCCCATGTCAGTCCACCCCCCCTACAGTTAGAACACACCCAGGGAATATACTTTACCTCTTCCCTGCCCCCTAGTGTTAACCCCTTCACTGCCAGTGGAATTTTTATAGTAATCCAATGCATTTTTATAGCACTGATCGCTATAAAAATGCCAATGGTCCCAAAAATGTGTCAAAAGTGTCCGCCATAATGTCGCAGTACCGAAAAAAATCGCTGATCGCCGCCATTACTAGTAAAAAAAAATATTAATAAAAATGCCATAAAAATACCCCCTATTTTGTAAACGCTATAACTTTTGCGCAAACCAATCAATAAACTCTTATTGCGATTTTTTTTTACCAAAAATATGTAGAAGAATATGTATCGGCCTAAACTGAGGGAAAAAAAACGTTTTTTTATATATTTTTGGGGGATATTTATTATAGCAAAAAGTAAAAAATATTCATTTTTTTCAAAATTGTCGCTCTATTTTTGTTTATAGTGCAAAAACTAAAAAACGCAGAGGTGATCAAATACCACCAAATTTGTGGGGAAAAAAGGATGCCAATTTTGTTTGGGAGCCACGTCGCACGACCGCGCAATTGTCAGTTAAAGCGACGCAGTGCCGAATCGCAAAAAGTGCTCTGGTCTTCGACCAGCAATATGGTCCGGGGGTTAAGTGATTAAAGAGAGATTCATACATTAAGGTTATAAAGAACCAGATTTAGATCAGATTATAAGTGAATTGGTTGACACCCCAAGGGATATGTGTCTGGCAGATAGAAGTCGCCCTACTAACCCTAGACAGGAATGGGGTTTTATATCCAATTTTCATACGCAATATAAGGATATTGAAAAAATCTTTAAAAAGCATTGGCACGTATTGTGTTTAAATAAAGTTTTACATAATTCATTGCCGACACTTCCACCATTTATCTATCGAAAAGCGCTCAATTTCAGAGATAATGTGGTACAGAAGGTATTGGATCCTCCTGAGCGAAGGAGTATGTGTTGGCAATTAGAGGGTTTTTACTCATGTAGAAAGTGCAGCTCTTGTTTAGTGGTTAATAACCCCATTAGGGGGTTAACAGAATTTGTATCCTCAGGCAATAATAACCCTTGTAACATCTCTGAGTTTATCACATGTAATTCCACTCATGTGCTATATGTGTTACAGTGTCCTTGTAATCTTATGTATGTGGACCGTACTAAAAGAAAGTTAAAAATTAGGATTGCTGAACACATACATAGTATAGAAATCGGTTTTAGATACCACAATGTGTCCTTGCACTTTAAAAAATTTCATAATCAGGACCCTTCCTGTTTAAAATTTTGGGGAGTTGACTGTGTACTTCCCAATTGGAGAGGTTCAAATCTGGTTCGTGAAATATCCAAGCGAGAGACACGCTGGATATTTCACATGGATACATTAGTGCCCAGTGGTATGAATGTCGAATTAGACGTGAACCGTTTTATAAGTGATTACTAAAAATCTCTAAAATTGCTATAAGGTTGCTGATATTTGCTGCTACAATGTGGTGTAATTGGTTGCTATGTTAAAGAGAGACGCACATGGTATGGCAAGAGGAAGATGCATAAGCTATGATGTTAATCTCACTTTATTTTAATTAGTCTGTATTTTATTGTAGTGTTTTACTTTATTTTTATTATTTTATTGTTGTCCACTCATTGTTGATTACCATATAATTTCTGGTTGTTGGTATGTATGTATCTCGTCAATATTCAATATCCCATTCAGTCAGTTTTGCATAATATGCAAATTAGATTAAATTAGATTAAAAGTTATGAGCTTAGATTTTGCTAGGTTAACATTCTGAGAATGTGCTAGGGATGAGCCGAACACCCCCGCGTTCGGTTCGCACCAGAACTTTCGAACGGACTGAACGTTCGCGCGAACATTTAGAACCCCATTGAAGTCTATGGGACTCGAACGTTCAAGTTCAAAAGTGCTAATTTTAAAGCCCAATATTCAAGTTATTGTTGGAAAACGTCTTTGAGAACCCGGGTCTTGTCCCAGGGAACATGTATCAATGGAAAAAAAAAACTTTTAAAAACTGTAGTTTTTTTCTGGAGCAGCGATTTTAATGATGCTTAAAGTGAAAAAAAATAAATGAAAAATTCCTTTAAATATCGTACCTGCTGGGTGTTTATAGTAGTGGCACATGTTTAGAAATGTCCCTGCACAACATGAGATTACTATAAGAAAAAATAAATGTAATACTGCTTGCGGCTTTAATGTAATGTTTGGTCCCTGCAATATGGATAAAAATCATTGAAAAAAATAGCATGAGTTTCCCCGCCACCACTCCCCCCAGGTCATTACAAGACCCAGTGCCGATCCTGACCTCCCTGGGGCCCTAAGCAAAATGACATGGCACATTAAAAATGAGAAGCGGGGGGCGCTGACGACAGTGACATGTCGCATTAAAGAAAGTTGAGAAGCCGGGGAGGGGGTGTTCTGCTGTTGGAAATAACTCAGCCAGCGAGTTTAGAAGTGGGGTGAGGGGGCGAAAATGACTTCTCACCAGGCGGGGCCTCTTGTAATTTGGGGGGCCCTTCGCAGCTTTGCGGGGCCCTAAGCGGCTTGCATAGTGAGCCTAAAGGGAGGATCGGCCCTGACAAGACCCTTTGGCCCTATATACTCTGAACAGCAGTATACAGGCGGTGCAAACAAGACAAGGACTGTAGGTTTGTTAAGTAGAATCTGAACCATGTCATACTTTGCTGCTGCATATTGCACAATTTCCTAAAGAGACCCTCATCAAACTACATGACACTTGTGCCTGGTAAAGAGGCCATTGATGTTCCAGTGGTGGCCCGTGACAATATATCGATTATTTTAGGGGTGGGGGGGCCATTAAAATGCCAGATCTTGGCTCAATAAATTATTTTTTGGGAAAGAAAAATTCTAGAAAAAAGGGGCCCCCTTTGAACAAATTCTGTGAAGAACTCCTGTTCTCTGAAGGCCTCCATTATTTCTGCAAGTCAAAATTTAGCAAAAAAAACGAATGTCGGTCAAGCCTTAGCTTTCTCCATATCTAACCCACAAGCTCATCCACTGATCATAAAGTCCAAAATCAAGTTTCGTATCGTCGTACTGCACGATCGTTTTACCAATGTTTTCTACTGACTGTGAACGACGCTCTCACTCAAGCAATATCCCTTTATACACTGCGCATGCAAGAAGCTCCGCACGTATCCATGCCCATGACGATCGTGCTAGTAATTGCCACGCCCCTTTTCGGTCTGTCAATGCACTTCACTGAAGACATGATGTAGGAGACTCAGGAGAGACAGAAAGCTGCAATCTCAAGGCAGGAGAGAGGCCAGGAGCAGGAGGAGGTACAAAGCCACCAACATGTCCTTCGATGAGATGGTGGAGATGGTTGCCATTCTAAAAAAGGAGGACTATGATTGCCAAAAAGGGCCTTAAGAGAACCCCAAAAAGGTCAAGGCCCAGATAATGGAGAAGGTTCAGAGAACTCCCTATCAGAAATTCAAGGTGCAGAGGTCAAGGGAGCAATTAAGAAAAAGGTGGTCAGACTTGAAAAGAAAAGAGCCAGATCAGATGGAGAGGATTCAAAGAGTCATCAGAAGACGTAAGTAATTTTCATGTGTACTCTGAATATTTGTTTTTATTATTTTGTGGCATGTGCTTTTTCTTTCAGGTTGTGTATATATACAGTTCAAGAATAGATGTCTCAAGGTTCATGTTTGTGGGCATAATAATTGGTTGTTCATTCTATTTCTAATCTTTTTATGTGAGACCAATTTTTTATTTAATGTAGATGTGTTATTAACTAGATTTAAATAATCCAAATTAAGTCAATATACAGTAAAAGGAGAGTATGCTCAGCAGTAGGGGTGCAACGGATCAAAAAACGTACGGTTCGGATCGTTTCTCGGATCGGATAATTTTTCGGATCAGCAAAAAAAAAAAAAAAAATGTTGAGCAGCTTTCGTTTTCATTGTCACTCCTGTCAGTGAAACACCAGGGTGATGTCGCTTCATGCGTGGCCATGCTTGATGTGTTTCCACTATCATATGGCTTTTTTGTGCCACAGTGCCTACACACCATCAGGGTTTTATCCACTAACCTCTTTCCTTCATCATTATATTTGACAGTGAAGCCAAAATGCTCTCATACAGGGGATTTAAATGATGCGGGGCATTCAAGCTCCTCCTTTCCTCCACTCGCCATGACCACGCTGTGTGTGGACTGAACATGCACACAACTTTTTTTCCTGAAATCAATCCGCGGATGCCACGTGTGCGGTTCGGATCAATATCTTTTGTTCAGATCGCGGATCGATGACAATCCGTTGCACCACTACTCAGCAGTTGGTTACACATATGGACTCAGTAGCACAAGTGTTGGCATGGCCGATCCGCCCTATAGGCTCACTATGCAAGCCGCTTAGGGCCCCGCAAAGCTGCGAAGGGCCCCCCAAATTGCTAGAGGCCCCGCCTGGTAAGAAGTCATTTTCGCCCCCTCACCCTGCTTCTCAACTCACTGGCTGCATGGGAGAAGAGGCAAGAAGTACCCCTTGTTTCTCAATTTAATGTAAGATGTCATTTCCGATAGCAGAACAACCCCTCCCCTCACTTCTCAACTTTTTTAATGTGACATGTCACTGTCGTCAGCGCCCCCCGCTTCTCATTTTTAATGTGCCATGTCATTTTGCTTAGGGCCCCAGGGAGGTCAGGATCAGCACTGAGTGTTGGCCACAAGAACAACCTAGTTAGGGTGTCACACAGAGGTTATCCAGTGGATACTTGTTGTTTTTCCATGTAAGAAATGCAGCAGCTTTGGTAATGGATAAAATCCTGTGTTAAGCGTAGAAGGATTGTAAAAAAAGACAATTGTACCACACTTTATAAAAAGAATGATTGATATTCCTCTTTTTGACCTCTAATCTTTTTGATTCATGTATCCCTTTTTTTACAATCTCATAGAGCGCAATCAAGATGCAGCAGTGGAGCCGACCAACCCCACACAGAGCCAAGCCCCACCCTCGCCAGATGTGCAGAAAGTGGAAAATGCCAACACATCAGGTCAGTGTCATACAGCACAGCTTCAGGTAATACATGTAGGCCTGCATAATTGTAATACATGTTTTTTTTTTCCAAATTTCAGGAGGTGTTCGAGCTGTTGACACCTATAGTGCCCAGGTCTTAATTGGGGAGACCTTGTCCTGAAGGGAAGAAATAGAGGACATAAACCTTGCCTTAGGGCAGCCTAAAAAGAAAACCCAAGTGGTGGACCAAAAACTCAAGAATCTGATGGATGTGCTGGGGAGGGTTTAAAAAAAAATAGATGTAGACAAGTTTTTCAAAGCAAAAATATATTTCTTGACAAAAATAAATAAATAAAGAATTTCTATTAAGATATTTTTGAAAAAAATAAAAATTACACATTTTAAGTGTGAAACAATGCATATTTTTGGATACTCAACAATGTGTGGCTTATTATTATATCAATGCTGCCTAAAATAACAAATCTAGATTTGTGGTGTTTACATTGACAATGATGAGTATTTAGTACAGGAAAATAAACATGACACTATGATAACGTAGAGGAAAGCTAGAATGAACTCAAATTTGAAAAGAATCAAACAAAGAAAAATACTAGAACAGGGGCAGAAAAATTGGGCCTTAGGCACTGCTGGCAGTGCCACAACACTGCAACCCCTCACAGATAATATCATTGGAGCACAGCAAAGAGCCACATGCAAAGTACTGCATCAAAAATTGTTATTATACGCCCCTGTTAAACAGGGGCAGAAAAATTGGGCCTTGAGCACTGCTGGCGGTGCCACAACACTGCAACCCCTCACAGATAATGTCATTGGAGCGCAGTAAAGAGCCACATGCAAAGTACTGCATCAATTTTTTTTATTATACACCCCTGTTAAACAGGGGCAGAAAAATTGGGCCTTAGGTACTGGTGGCAGAGGACAGAACTAACAATGTTCTTACTAGCTATCAGCAAGATCATTGAGGAGGAAAAGGATATTGAGTCAGCAGCATAACAGGACAGTCACTCAGCATCAGCATAGGCAGTCTCCAAGGGATCTGACATTTCAAAAAAATGATTCAGTTACATCAGCATCCGGTGCTTGGTAGCTGTTGTTGATCCAAGCCTGATTCATTTTTTATGAAGGTCAGTCGATCGACGGAGTCGGTGGAGAGGCGCACCCTGTGATCGGTCACAAAGCCTCCAGCAGCACTGAATGTGCATTCTGAAAGAACGCTGGATGCAGGACAAGCCAGTAGCTCAATTGCGTACTGTGCAAGCTCTGGCCAGTGATCCATCCTCAGGACCCAGTAAGCCAGAGGAGTTTCGGTGGGGAAGGTGTCCAAGTCTGATCTTGCCCCTAGGTATTCCCGCACCATGTAAACCAGACGCTGGCGATGGTTGCTGGTACCGGTCATACCTTGGGGCTGCGGACTAAAAAATTGTCTGAACGCATCGATCAGACGGCCACCTTCTCCACCGTTCCTTCTGTGACTCACCGAAGCCTCAGCAACATGTTGTCCAGGACCAGGATTTGGTAATCCCCCAGGTTCTGGGAACGCGTTGCACAGACCCTTCTGCAAGGCCTCCCGAAGATGTTTCAACTTCTGCTCCCTCTGCGATGGCAAGATAAGCTCCGCAACCTTACTCTTGTAACGTGGATCAAGGAGAGTTGCCAGCCAGTAATGATCCCTCTCCTTGATACCACGAATCCTTACGCAGGCTTTGCAGGATCAGGGAGGCCATGCAGCGTAGGTTTGCTGAAGCATTCGGGCACAGTCCTCTGGGTCACTGAGGACGACAGGATCCGCAGCCACCTCATCCCAGCCACGTAAAAGTCCATGGGTTCCTTGGGACTGTAAGTGATCCCTTGAAGACTGCTGCTGATGCTGAGTGCTAGGCTCCACCTCCATGCTGCTGATACATTCATCTTCCTCCTCCACCTTGTCCTCCTCGTCCTCTTCCTGTGTGCTAGGTGGGCATGCAGGACCACTGTCTGGATAAAGGGGGCGTTGAGAGGTAAGGAAGTCCTCCTCTTCCTCCCTCTGTTCTGCCTCAAGGGCCCTGTCCATTATTCCACGTAGCGTGTGCTCCAACATGTGAATAAGAGGGACAGTCTCACTGATGCATGAACTGTCACTGCTCACCATCCTCGTGGCCTCCTCAAATGGTGACAGGACAGTGCATGCATCCCTGATCAAGGCCCACTGGCGTGGGGAAAAAACCCAAGCTTCCCTGACCCAGTTCTGCTGCCATATTGGCACAGGTACTCATGGCCCTCTGCTGCATGTGCAGCCGCTGCAGCATGGCCAATGTAGAGTTCCATCTGGTGGACATGTCACAGATTAGGTGGTTTTTGGGCAGGTTTTATTCCCTTTGGAGGTCTGTCAGCCGAGCACTGGCATTATATGACCTTCAGAAATGCACACAGACTTTCCTGGCCTGCCTCAGGACATCCTGTAAGCCCGGGTACCTGCCCAAGAACCGCTGCACCACCAAATTCAGAGCAAAACAGGGCACATGGGTCAGTTGTCCCTGTCGCAGGGCAGAGAGGAGGTTGGTGCCATTGTCGCTAACCACCATTCCTGGCTTAAGCTGGCATGGCATCAACCACCTCTGAGCCTGCCCCTGTAGAGCTGACAGAACCTCTGCCCCAGTGTGGCTCCTGTCTCCCAATCACACCAGCTCTAGCACCGCATGGCATCTCTTGGCCTGCATTCCTGCGTAGCCCCTCGTACGCCTACGGAGCACGGCTGGTTCCGAGGAAACATCAACACAGGAAGAGGCCACAGAGGAAGAAGAAGAGGAGGGGTGGAGGAGAGAGGTGTGTCACAACCAGTAGTAGTGTTTTGGAGGTGTGGTGGCGGAACAACCTCCAACACTACTGTACCTTGCCCTGCATCCTTCCCAGCTGCCAGCAGTCACCCAATGCGCCGTGAAAGAGAGGTAACGTCCCTGTCCATGCCTGCTGGACCATGAGTCAGCGGTAATATGCACCTTACCACTGACCATCCTGTCCAGCGAGGCATGGACATTGCCTTCCACATGGTGGTAGAGAGCCGGAATCGCCTTCCGTTAGAAAAAGTGGCATTTGGGGACTTGCCACTGAGGTGCCGCACATTCCACAAACTCACGGAAGGGGGCAGAATCGACCAACTGAAAAGGCAGCAGTTGATGTGCTAGCAATTTCGCTAAGCTAGCCTTCAAACGCTGGGCATGTGGATGGCTGGGAGAGTACTTCTTTCGGTGCTGCAGCAGCTGGGGCAGGGAAATTTGTCTGGTACTATCCGTAGATTGCCCGCATGTACTACTAGGTTTTGACACACCTATTTCTACACCTTCAGTCCTATCAGTGCAGGCTTCAGAGAGGACTGAGGGTCTAGTGGGTTTGGAGGTCCCAGCTGATGAGGGGCAAGGGGAGGTCCGCTTAGTTCTTTGGTGTGGGTCTTTCTGGTATGCTTGCCAACGAACTGCATGGCAGGTCGACACATGTCTGGTCAAGCATGTGGTGCCCAAGCAGGTGATGTTTTGACCACGCGAGATACGCTTGAGACATATGTTGCAAATAGCAATGGTGCGATCTGATGCATGTCTCAAATAAGGCCCACACCAAAGAACTTTTGCAGTAATGTTGAGACACAGCAGCTCCCTGCACAGGCGTAGCTCTGCGATGTAATGCAGTTGGTGTGCTGCCCTTACGCTGGCCCCTGGAGGGCATCCTGCCTCTTTGGAGATGTGCCTGTTCCTCCTCCTCCTATTCCTCCTCCTCCTCTCTCCTATCAGGCACCCACGTAGAGTCAGTGACCTCATCATCCCCTCCCTCCTCATCACTGTCGAAAACCTGGCAGTATGCTGCAGCTGGGGGAACATGACTGCCAGATTGCTGTCCCTCTCGGGCACCCCCTAGCCTCTGGGCTCACATTACTGCCTTCCTCTATCTGTGTTTCATCATCGGAGCCTTCATAACGCTACGCAATCTTCATGCAGCATGTACCCAACACTGTGTTGAAACAGTTCGGGAGACTCCGCAGGAGGACATGGTTGGACTTGGGAAGGAGTGAGTGATGCCATTGTGCAGAGGGAAGAGGACGCCTTGGCAGCTGCTTTGGCAGACAAACTAAGCTCAGCCTGGGTGAGAGAGGATGAGGAGGATGAGGACGGATTGGTCATCCACTCTACTAATTGCTCTGCATGTTGAGGCTCAACACAGCCAGCTCCCGAAAAGAAGGACAAGCGTGTCAAACGGCCACGTGCTAAAGAGGATGCACCGTGTCCACCACCAGCGTTGCCTCTAGATGCAGAGCCTGCTTTCCCTCGTGACTCTCTGCCTCCCTTGGTTGTCCTTCCAGACATTGCAATGGCCTGCACAGGACAAAATCAGTACACACACCTCGTACCTTTAGGTACAAACTGGAGAGGACAAGTGCAGTAACACCAACTACATTTTAGTTGCAAATAAACATCACACTTGCAGTAACAGCAACTACGTTTAGGTGCAAATGAACAGCACACTTGCAGTAACAGAAACTACGTTTAGGTGCAAATGAACAGCACATGTGCAATAACAGCAACTACGTTTAGGTGCAAATAAACAGCACACTTGCAGTAACAGCAACTACGTTTAGGTGCAAATGAACAGCACACGTGCAGTAACAGAAACTACGTTTAGGTGCAAATGAACAGCACATGTGCAATAACAGCAACTACGTTTAGGTGCAAATAAACAGCACACTTGCAGTAACAGCAACTACGTTTAGGTGCAAATGAACAGCACACTTGCAGTAACCGCAACTACGTGTAGGTGCAAATGAACAGCACACATGTAGTAACAGCAACTATGTTAAGGTGCAAATGAACAGCACACTTGCAGTAACAGCAACTATGTTTAGGTGCAATAAGAAAGGGGGCACATCAGGAGCCCCCTTAAGTGGGATTGTGGCCATCACAGGGTTAAAGGTTATTAAGGGTTAAACTTCATCAGTGTGTATACAGTTAATGTGTTTGATGTGCTAATTCTATGTACTGTGGCTTTAAATTCCGGGATCATCAGCCAGTCAATAAGACGCAGCGGAAGTTTCTGGTAGCCAGGTAGGCTTTATAAGGATTGGCTGGGCTGGGAATCTCCCTCTTTTCCTGGCAGCACAGCAGCAGTGAAGAACTGAAGAACTGCCCCCCTCTTTGCAGGTATGGAGTCCCTCTTTAAAAAGTTGCTAGAGAAGGCAGGCAGTGAGGGGGGTGAAGAGTGGCTGAAGCGTTGTTTGACGCTTGGGGACATTGTCCCTGAAGAGCAGTCAGCAGACGACACTCTGGACTCTGGGGCTGCTGTGCCCATGGAACAACAGAGCGGCCAGGAGAGAGGGATAGGGGACAGGGAGCTCCCTGTCAGAGCGCGGAGGAGCTAGCCTCCAGAGTGCAGCAGTACACTGGAGTGAGCTGCTGAGGAGGAGCGTGGGCGGAGGGATGGAGCCGTTGAGAATGGTGGGGGCGGTCCCGCAAGTGTGCGCCGTTCGACATGGCAGAAGAGAAACTATTCACAGTCCCCTGCTAGGGAAAACACCAGGCGAGGCAGGGCTGTGCAGCCCGCAGCAAGCGTGGGGAGGGGGCACCCGCTCCCCCCACGGTCACCTACAGTACTCAGAATCAGGTCACAATCAGGAGACAGGAGCCACAGGCTCTGCCTAACAGGCAGGAGCCTGCATCAGGTCTGCTGCTGGGAGACACTGGAATGTCCGATGCTGCACAACCTCCAGCAGTAGGTGAGTGTGCTCAATTGCAGGCTTTGAATGGGATTGTTGACTATTTATCTTCCCTGGTTAGAACACTGTCACCTGCTATTGCTGTGCCTGCTATTTCTCCTGTGTCACCTGTTATGCTCAGCCCTTTACCAGCATGGCCCCTTCCTCCAGCTTAAATGTATATCAGCCCCCCCCCCCCCTGTTGTTATGGCTCCGGGGAGTGTGTTGGAGGATGGTAGCATTCCTGTGGCTAGAGTCAGTGTGCCAGAAGCATGCATGAAGGAAGTGATGCCTTGCGAAATGTCCCCCCTGGGTTATCCCCTGAGCTTGTTTCCGATATTGGTGGCCATGACGTTGTGGGGTGCTCAGTTTGCGAACAGAAGGATTTTGGTGGAAACAGACAATAAAGGGGTCCTCTTTGCGATCAACTGCCTCTCGTCCAAGTCATTGTGTGTGGTCAAGGTATTACAGCAGGTTGTTTTTCTGTGTTTGCAATTGAATGTCTGGTTGAAAGCCAAATATACACCGGGAGTCCAGAATAATCTTGCCGATGGACCGTTTTCGCCAGCTGCTTCCGGAGGCAGACGTGGATGGGATTTGTTGCCCAGAGTCTCTGTGGGATCTAATTTGGACATAGTGTCAAGAGCTATACACAGTTCGGTTGCGCCAAAGACATGGTTGTGTTATGCAGCATCCTGGAATAGTTGGCTGTCCTTTGCAGAGGCGTTGGGAGTTAGTGATGGCCGCCCATCCGAGGGGTCATTATTGGCTTTTGTGGCTTCCCTTATGCAGCAGAGTTTTTCTTTTAGCCGTTTACGGGGGTATCCTCCGTGCACGGCTTATTTTTCGGTGAAACAGGCCCTGAAATGTTATAAGAGGGCTAATTTCTTACCAGATGACAGGAGGCCAATTTCACTCGATCTTTTGGGTAAACTGTGCGGTGGCGTCGTCCGTGTGTTTTTCGGGTTTCAAATCATTACTTTTTAGAACGGCGTTCGTTCTTGCGTTTCATGGGGCATTGCGAATCTCGGAGCTGCTTCCCAAGTCTAAATTGGGTGGTTCGGGTATTCTTTTGGATCATGTAACAGTAGATCCTGCCGGGGTACATTTGTGGATAAGTCGCTCTAAGGCCGACGCTTTAGGTAAAGGCATTGGGATTCAGTTAGCGGCCCAGGAAGACAAGTTGGTATGTCCTGTGAATGCAGTGACTCGTTTTTTAAGGGTCAGGCCCTCAGTTCAGGGACTGTTATTGGTTCATCAGAATAGGGGGCCACTTACCAAATATCAGTTTGATTCTGTACTGCATAAGTGCCTACAGAGTTTGGGTTTGCACAACCTTCGAATATCCTCCCACTCGTTTAGGATTGGCGCAGCGTCAGAGGCGGCCCGGAGGGGGTGTGTGAGTCGGCTATTAAAGACATGGGGAGGTGGAAATCAAATTGCTTTAAAATATATGTTCGTCCTAACTTGTTTATTTAAATCCTTCAGGTCAGCCCCGCACGGTTTGGATTCTGGGACATTCCTTCATTCATTGGGCGCATTAAAGAGCGGCCCTGTGTAGGTATTCTACCAACTTATCTCTTCGTCCGAAAATTCTTCCAGGTATATTGGAAAGGCGTGCAGGGCCTTCAATGGCACCAACTTTATTTTCATTTAGGTATGCTAAGTCAACGTTGGCCTAGGCCGGATGTGTTAGTAGTGCACGTTGGTGGGAATGATTTGGGAAATGTAAGGACTTTGGATTTACTGTTTCTAATTCAAAGCGATCTTCAGCATTTTTCTCTAGCCTCTCCAGGTACAATTTTAGTATTCTCTGAGATCATTTTGCGCCTTTCTTGGCTTTCCTCTTGTCAGAGGAGGGCCATGGAGAAGATGAGGAAGCGCATAAATCGGGCCATGGAAAAGTTTATGTCTCAACTTGGGGGGTTGTCTTACAGAAATGTGGACTTAGAGGGTGGTTTTCCTGGGTTATACAGACAGGATGGTGTCCACCTCTCGGACGTGGGAATTGACATCTTTAACTTGGGTTTGCAGTATGGAATTGAACAGGCCACGGTGTTGGGGTGGGGCTGGGCATGATACTCAAGCCTGGCTTGTGGGGCGTGATATTTCAGAATGTAATGAGTTAATGCTAATTGAGTTACAAAAACTAAGCAGTTGCACACATTTGGTTGGTTTTATTTATAAAATGACGTTTTGATGTTGAGTAATGAAATAAAATTGATATGGTTGATTTAATTTATTTGTGTTTAAACCAATAAAGATACCACACCCTTTATTTGCCAAACATGGGGTCAGTGTATTTATTTGATTGTGCCTGGAGTAAGGTTCCATGGTGTATGTGTATGGCCTACAGTCCCAGTGAACAGCACACTTGCAGTAACAGCAACTATGTTTAGGTGCAAATGAACAGCACACTTGCAGTAACAGCAACTACGTTTAGGAGCAAATGAACAGCACACTTGCAGTAACAGCAACTACGTTTAGGTGCAAATGAACAGCACACGTGCAGTAACACCGAGTACGTTTAGGTGCAAACTAAACAGCACACAGGCAATACAACACGTTAGAACACTGCAGCTAGCACAATCTACTGCCTGACAAATAGGAATAGCTGATCTAGCTGAGCTATACAGTGTATAAATGTATGTACAACTCCTAGGATGTATATATATCCTATACACACTGTAAATTTAACTAAACTGACTAGCCTGCCTGCTCTATCTATCTATCTATCTATCTGGTAGAAAAGACACTGTGTCTCTCTCTCTCTCTCTCTAACTGACTGACTGTTCTTTTCTTTAACAACACTGCAAGACAATACACGCGGCCGCCTTACAGGCGGCCTTATATAGTGTGGGGCGTGTACTAAACCCCTTGAGCCATAATTGGCCAATTATGGCTCTCCGTTTTTTGCGCGCTGTGATTGGCCAAGCATGCAGGTCATAGTGCATGCTTGGCCAATGATCATGGGCCATGCGCGTCACTCGAATTTTGCGCGAACGACGCGTTTTGTTCGAATTTCGTCGAACGTACGAACAGACGATGTTCGAGTCGAACATACATTCGACTCGAACACAAAGCTCATCCCTAGTGCTGACTACAGTTCTAAGTTTCTCCAATAGGGGGTATGTAAAGCCATATATGAGTCAATAGGAGATATCAGGGCCGATGTCCACCTCTCTCTTAGTAGATTGACTATGCGTAAAGCCCCATATAAACATGACAGCGAAAGCTACTAAACCACGCCCACAGATGATGTCGATGATCGACGAAACGCGAAAATGGGTTGGTTGTTGTAGCTGTCAGTTAGGTGACGTCATCACGCATATCGCTATACACGGAAGTGGTGGTTTGACTGGACTACGGAGGCACAGAAACATCGGCCTGATATTCTCCCGCTGCACCAATGTGATGTGATGTATTGCCTTTGAATTTTTTATATATTGTAAGTGCATTTTTAAAGGGGAGAGGTTTTTAATACAAAGTTTATACGGTATTACACTATTGTGGCTTTGTTTACCTCTATATCTGAGCACCAGTCGCTGGATGCATTTATGTACCCTTTTTGGTAAGAGCAATTACAACAGGGGTGTATTTAGACCCCGAATTATCTTCACGAGTGGTGGTTCTGGTGGAAGAGGATGAGCATTTCAAGCTGTTGAGATCTATTTTGCTTTTCTTTGAACACGGACTCTTGTTTCTATTGTTTCTTACCTGTTAATGATCTTTACCATCTTCACTTTTTCAGATATAGTGTTTATTTATTAGAAAAAAAAAAAAAAAAAAATATATATATATATATATATATATATATATATATATATATAGACATATGTTTTTAGGTAGCGCCGCCTTGATATGTAATGTGTTGTTAATGCATTGTATGTTCTATTGCAACATGCATTCTCTAAAATACCATTGAACCAGTTACCATGGACGGCTACCACTCATATACCACTAACATGCAAACAGCATCCCCTAATTGAAAATACTCTGCAAATATTCTGAAAAACTTTTACAATTTTCAAATTGTCCTCCAATCCAGGTCCTCTTACTCTTATCTGTAACAATCCAAGCTTCCCACCAGGCCTAGCAAAATCTTTTCTCTCAGGGGTTTTACCCCAAAATTACCTTGTGAGCTGAATTTTTTTTCAAAACAACTCCTTTCTTACATTGAATGAAATAAATATGAAATCACTAACTTTTCTTTTTGGTCATATATTCAAATTAGGCATTTCCTAAATGATCCTGTTGCCCGTGAAGCTTATGCTAGACAATTAACTCCTTTTGAAATTTTCTGCAAGAAAACAGAACCACAAAAACATTGAAGCTCTCCCTTCTATTCTCAAACCATAATCCCAAATCCAATTTAGCGTGCCAACATTGGAAAGGGATCTCACTATTAACCTCTCAGGGAAGAGGAATGGGAGAATATCAATTATTATATCCACAAGGGCTCAACCAATGTTTCTGCACAAGAAAATGGTTTAAAAATGTTCTCCAGGTGGTACAAGACACCTCTCAGATTGCAAAACATCTCCCCCATTATTCCCCCTATTTGTTGGAGATGTAAGGAGGATGACAGCTCACTACTACATATAATGTGGTCCTGCCCCCGAATTCTACCCTTCTGGAGGGAAGTCCACCGCCTTACTTCGCTAATAACTACGTACCCCTTAGACCTTTGCCCAGCCCAAATGCTCCTGCCTCACTCAAACACACCAAAATCACTATCACAAATCCTTAACTCTAAATGCAGCAAACATTTACATTCTGGCACATTGGAAAAAAACTACTACCCCCATACTTTGTAGATTGGTTCAAACATATTAATACTGTGGCAAATATGGAAGAACTAATTCACCAACCCAAAGATACTCCTACTAAATCTCAGAAAATCTGGGCTTGTTGGCGCCACTTTCAAACATCTATTGAATACACCCGGTTAATATCCTGATTAAATCCTGCTATCAATGCTGTATCTTGGCCCAGGCCTAGGGCAGCACTTTGCAGGGGGCCGCATGAAGAGTCCTCGACGGCTTGCGCTACACTTTTAGTGTAGCTCCAGTCTTATGAGGTGGACAAGGCCACAAGACAAATCGGTCTGGCGCCCCCATAAAGCGACCTTACTGCTACTGGTATGATTGGGATGGCGCAGACACTGACATGGTCACCTATACCTGGCAGGTAGGTAGTAGGACTCTTCTGCAATCATTTGCTTGTGTTAGTTGTACTTATTAAGGAATCTTAATTTTATTTCTGTTTGCAGATAAGAAAAATAAACAAATGGATTTATTTGTTCCTGCCCCCAATCTTTCCTTTGCTCACTGCCTGGACCACATACAGTCAGGTCCATAAATATTGGGACATCAACACAATTCAGACTTTCAGCTTTAACTTGAGGGTATTTACATCCAAATCAGGTGAACGGTGTAGGAATTGCAACAGTTTGTATGTGCCTCCCACTTTTTAAGGGACCAAAAGTAATGGGACAGATTAACAATCATAAATCAAACTTTCACTTTTTAATACTTGGTTGCAAATACTTTGCAGTCAATTACAGCCTGAAGTCTGGAACGCATAGACATCACCAGACGATGGGTTTCATCCCTGGTGATGCTCTGTCAGGCCTCTACTGCAACTGCCTTAAAGCGGGGGTTCCGCAGGTTTTTATTTATTTTTTTTAAATCCTTCTGTCGCTCTTACCTTGGTAAATAAGGAACTCATGTGTCCCAATCTTCTAGCCGCCAGGAATTGTTTTCTCCCGCAAACGATATTTCTGAAAAATCCATAGATGGACGTTTCCATCTTGTTTGTGGGCACTGTGAAGCCCAGCAGGATGTCCTTCCGGGATACTCCATACCCAAAATGGAGAATTCGTAGCCGCCCACGTCACATGACCCGCTTGCCGAGTCACATGACCCGCTTGCCGAGTCACGTGACCCGCGAGATATCGCAGGATTACAGCACAGCGCGTCTCCTGGGATTCTCATCACTCCCAGGAAACATTGTGCAGAGCTCCCCGTCTGGGAAAAGGAGCGTCACGCCCACTCCCCGCAGGGAAGAAGACCCGAAAGTCATGCTGGATACAGGTAAGGGTACAGATATTTAAAAAAATGACAACGCTGCATGTATTTATTAGGGCTGCAGATATGATAGACACAAAGTTCAGTTTGAGGGTGAACCTCTGCTTTAAGTTCCTGCTTGTTCCTGGGGCATTTTCCCTTCAGTTCAGTCTTCAGCAAGTGAAATGCATGCTCAATCGGATTCAGGTCAGGTAATTGACTTGGCGATTGCATAACATTCCACTTCTTTCCCTTAAAAAACTATTTGGTTGCTTTCGCAGTATGCTTCGGGTCATTGTCTATCTGCACTGCGAAGCGCCGTCCAATGAGTTGTGAAGCATTTGGCTGAATATAAGCAGATATTGCCCGAAACACTTCAGAATTCATCCTGCTGCTTTTGTCAGCAGTCACATCATCAATAAATACAAGAGAACCAGTTCCATTGGCAGCCATACATGCCCAAGCCTTGGGCACTACCACCACCATGCTTCTCTGATGAGATGGTATGCTTTGGATCATGAGCAGTTCCTTTCCTTCTCCATACTCTTCTCTTCCCATCACTCTGGTACAAGTTGATCTTGGTCTCATCTGTCCATAGGATGTTGTTCCAGAACTGTGAAGGCTTTTTTTAGATGTTGTTTGGAAAACTCTAATCTGGCTTTCCTGTTTTTGAGGCTCACCAATGGTTTACATCTTGTGGTGAACCCTCTGTATTCACGGAAGTGAGGTCTTCTCAAGATTGACTTTGACACTAGCGATGAGCCGAACACCCCCCCCCCCCCCCGTTCAGTTCGCACCAGAACCTGGGAACACACCAAATGTTCGTGTGAACTTTAGAACCCCATTAAAGTCTATGGGACTCAAACGTTTGAAATCTAAAGTGCTAATTTTAAAGACTAATATGCAAGTTATTGTCCTAAAAAGTGTTTGTGGACCTGGGTCCTGCCCCAGGGGACATGTATCAATGCAAGAAAAAGTTTTAAAAACAGCCGTTTTTTCGGGAGCAGTTAATTGAATAATGCTTAAAGTGAAACAATAAAAGTGAAATATTCCTTTAAATTTCATACCTGGGGGGGAGGTGTAAACTATGCCTGTGAAATAGCGCATGTTTCCCGTACTTAGAACTCTCTGCACAAAGTGTCATTTCTGAAGGAAAAAAAGCCATATAAAAATGACTTGCGGCTATAATGAATTGTCGGCTCCCGGCAATTCAGAGACAATTCATTCATAAAAAAAAGCATGGGGGTCCCCCCAAATTCAATTGCCAGGCCCTTCAGGTCTGGTATGGATATTAAGGGGAACCCGGCCGTCAATTTAAAAAATAAATGACGTGGGGTTGCCCCCGAATATCCATTCAAGACCCTTCAGGCCTGGTATGGATTTTAAGGGGAACTCCACCCCAAATTTAAAAAAAAATGGCGTGGAGTTCCCCCACAAATCTACACCGGACCCCTTATCCGAGCACATAACCTGGCAGGTCGCAGAAAAGAGGGGGGGAGAGAGCGCCCCCCCTCCTGAACCGTACCAGGCCACATGCCCTCAACATGGGGAGGATGTCCCCATGTTGATGGGGACAAGGGCCTTATCCCCACAACCCTGGCCGGTGGTTGCGGGGGTCTGCGGGCGGGGGGCTTATCAGAATCTGGAAGACCCCTTTAACAAAGGGAATCCCCAGATCCTGGCCTCCCCTATGTGAATTGGTAATGGGGTACACATTTAATGAAGGAAGTGTAAATAATTGTAAAAACACACACACACAGAAAAAAGTTCTTTATTAAAAATTAAAAATAAATAAAAATCCAGCGGTGGTAATCCACTCTCGATGCCTGCTTCAACGTTGTCGGTATCCAGCGACGGGTGATCTCCTCTCCCCCGGGGTCCAGCGACGAGAAGATCCATCCAGGTCCGGGATCCAGAGTGCAGCATCGCCGGCCCCCTGTCTCCACCGTAGACAGCACGGCAAATGACGCGGCTGGAGCTAGTGACATTTCTTATATAGGTGAGGCGGGGCCACCCATCACGTGACCCAGCCCCCTCTGACGCAAGGGGGAAGCCTGGGCTTCCCCAGTGATGTAGCATAGGGGGCGGGGTCAAGTGACGGGTGGCCCCATTTTTGATAAAGGACTTTTTTCCACGGTGTGTGTGTTTTTTAAAAATTATTTACACTTCCTTTGTGAAATGGTAGGGGTAAAATCTACCCCATTACCAATTCACATAGGGGGGGGACCAGGATCTGGGGGTCCCCTTTGTTAAAGGGGTCTTCCAGATTCTGATAAGCCCTCTGCCTGCAGACCCCCACAACCACGGCCAGGGTTGTGGGGATGAGGCCCTTGTCCCCATCAACATCCTCCCCATGTTGAGGGCATGTGGCCTGGTACGGTTCAGGAGGGGGAGTGCTCTCTCGTCCCCCCCTCTTTACTGCGGCCGGCCAGGCTGCGTGCTCGGATAAGGAGTCTGGTGTGGATTTTTGGGGGAACTTCCATTTTTTTTTATTTGGGGTGGAGTTCCCCTTAAAATCCACACCAGACCTGAAGGGTCTGGAATAGATATTTGGGAGGAACCCCACGTAATTTTTTTTAAATTGACAGCAGGGTTCCCCTTAATATCCATACCAGACCAGGGCATGGTAATTTAATTTGGGGGGACCCCCACGCTTTTTTTAAAATGAATTCTCTCTGAATTGCCGGGAGCCGACAATTCATTATAGCCGCGAGTCATTTTTAAATGACTTTTTTTCCTTCAGAAATTAGACTTTGTGCAGAGACAGTTCTAAGCACGGGAAACATGCGCTATTTGACAGGCATATTTTACACCCCCCCCCCCAGGTACTAAATTCAAAGGAATATTTCACTTTTATTGTTTCACTTTAAGCATTATTAAATTCACTGCTCCTGAAAAAACTGACTTTTTTAAAAAAAATGTTTGCATTGATACATGTCCCCTGGGGCAGGACCCAGGTCCCCAAACACTTTTTAGGACATAACTTGCATATTAGCCTTTAAAATTAGCAGTTTAGATTTCTCCCATAGACTTTATCAGGGTGTTCCGCAGCTTTTCGAATTTGCTGCGAACATCCCAAATTGGTCGTTGTTTGCCGAACAGGCAATGTTCGAGTTGAACATAAGTTCGACTCGAACTTGAACCTCATCCCTATTTGACACGCATACACCTACCTCCTGGAGAGTGTTCTTGATCTGGGCAACTGTTGTGAAGGGTGTTTTCTTCACCAGGGAAAGAATTTTTCGGTCATCCACCACAGTTGTTTTCCGTGGTTTTCCGGGTCTTTTGGTGTTGCTGAGCTCACCGGTGCGTTCTCTCTTTTTAAGGATGTTCCAAACAATTGATTTGGCCACACCTATAGGTGGATTCAGAAAGAGTTAGGCCGGCCTATCTACAGATACGCGGCGTAAGTGTAAATATGCGCCGGCGCATTTTTGTTCCGTACCCACAGAACAAGATACGCCTGAAAATAGGCTTCCTCCGACCGTCAGAACTTTTCTACGCCGGCCTAACTTGGGCGCATATTTAGGCGCGATGCATCTTGCGCTCACATTGATTTCCTATTCAAATATGCAAATGAGGGAGATACGCCGATTCACGCATGTACGTGCGCCTGACGCAGGCTAAGCCCGGTGCGCGCAAGTCGTACATCAGGCCTAAAGTTATTCCATCAAAAAGGTGGAATGACTTTGCACCAGACGGACACAGGTCAGCTGGAGAGCAGCTACAGCAGCAGCGTGACGGACGAGCTGAGCAAGCTAAGCACCCACACTTGCAGGACAACACATCTGTGTGCCAACATGCCAGGGGCAGGCGTGCTCCTAGCACTACTAATGGGTTCACCGACTCGTAGGAGGGCACGGGAGAGGATATACCGCACGCGCATGAACATCTTTGGCATGGGTGATTCGGAGGTGTATTGCATCTTCACATTCAGCCCTGATGCCATCCAGGAATTAGCCAGAACCCTACATGATGACATCACCAGCAAGACACATCATGCACATGCAGTGCAGCCACTGGTCAAGGTACTGGCAACACTGCATTTTCTTGCAAGTGGATCTTTTCAAGTGGAGTCGTGGCTGGGATGTCACAATCCACCATAAGCAGATGTGTGCACCAGGTTGTCCCCGCAATCCTCAGGCGCATGTCCCACCACTTCATCAGACCCACCCAGGAGCACCTGCAGCAGAAGGCAATGGAGGATTTCTACAGAATTGCAAGATTCCCATGCACCGTGGGGGCCATTGATTGCACACATGTGGCACTACAGCCCCCCCCTCGTGACACAGAGCACATTTTCCTGCAATCGTAAGCACTGGCATTCCATCAACGTACAGGTGATAGCCGATGCCCAATGCCTCATATGGCACGTCCGTGCCAAACACCCAGGGTCCAGCCACGACAGGTATATATAACGTCAAAGCAACATCCCAACAGATTTTGAACAGAACATGTATGGGGACAGCTGGCTAGTTGGTGAGTGACATGGGTGTCAGGCATGACTGTCCACCCCCATGATGCAGACATCACGAGGGGCACATGCACGACTAACATCCTCCTGTCTTTTCCCTTCCAGGTGACTCTGCATATGCACTTGGACCCCATCTCATGACTCCATACCGGAATCCCCAAACCCCAGGAGAGCAAAGATACAATGCTGCACACATGCGTACCCGTGGAGTGGTGGAACGCACATTTGGCCTCCTGAAGTCCCGTTTCCGATGCCTGGATAAGTCTGGGGAGACCCTGTTGTATTCCCCAAACTTTGTGTGCCAGATCATCGGGGCATGTTGCATTCTACACAACTATGCCATGAGAAAGGGCCTGGAGATTGAGCTACGTGATGACCTGACCCCCGAACCATGCAATCCCCCCCTAACCAAGGCTACCCCGTCTGCTGAGGGAGCAGCAGTCAGGAGACGCCTCACAGAATACATGTTTGCACGTTAAACACACACATTCATCATGGCACAAGGAGAATGCATGCATGCACACCACTGTGGTCCCTAGCTCACACATCCCACATCCTCATCAAATTGGATTAGCCCAAGTACACCGCACGGGACTTGAGAGCAGCAACGCCACGCCAAGGCTCCAATTATGTCGCTGTACATTCATACACCATTCAAACGGGTCGTGGGGATAAATTCTCCCCAACAACTGAGGGTGACAAACCTTACTGGCAGGAGTGTCACCCCCCACATTCACACAACAGTCACACTGTAGCAGCATTCCTCACCGTGTGCTTTCAAAAAAAAATAAACTCATCACCTGAGCATAGAAAAATAAATAAACTCATCACCTGAGCATAGAAAAATAAATAAACTCATCACCTGAGCATATAACAAAAAGTCTTGAAAAAAGGCAGTTATTTTGCCTAACGGTGGCTGCGCCTGCTGCCACCTCTCTGGCTCCTCAGCTGCCTGGGGGGAGCCTGGGGTGGGGGGTGTGGAACATCTGGAGGTGGTTCATCTCTGGGTGGGCCACTCCTGGCAGGTGATGGCTGCCTGCCCTCCAAGGCAACGGCAATCTGACTGAGGAACAGGTTGGTTTGGGCCTGCATCCTCAGCTGGCGGGTGAGGTTAGAGCGCTCATTTTGTTGCCTCCGTCTCCCCTCCTCCTGTATGGCAGCCGTGTTTGCATTTACGGCCTCAATAAGGCTATATACCTTGCCTGACAGGTTGACAGTGGTGGCCTGCAGGTCAACCACACAGGTGGCCACTGCAGAGCTGTTGCAACTGACATCCTGCACTGCCTCACGCATTTGGCCAGCATTATCAGCCATCTGCTGCAGGTGCCCGGCTATTTCCCCCATATGCTGGGTCTGCTGGCTCTGGTCCAGGGCTATTTGGTCCTGGACATTAATGGGTACACCCCTCGTCTTCTGCGTCGCCTTTATTGGGGCAGAAGACTCAAGGGAACGGGTGTAGGGTGAGCCCCTTGAGGTGGTTCCCCTGCTGGTGGGAGACGCAGAGGGGCTTCTCCTGAGGGGGGTGGAGGTATGAGAGGGTCCAGCCATCAAAATGGACTTCTCTATAATGAGGCTGATCTGGCCAAGGTCCACAGACTCCTCCACCACCTCCTCAAGAGGAGAAGTGTGGACACTCCCCTCCACCACAGCATCTTGGGGGTCTTCTTGAGGCTGCTCCGGGGAAGATGTGGTGGGACGGCCACCAACACCAGATGGGCCTGCTCCATCCTGCACATCTGTGGATGACACAAAGCAGTCACATGTTGGGGGACCCACACACTTGTCACAAGTTTCCTTCCACCCCCTCACATGCGATATAAAACACTTACCTGTCTTCGAGGCATCATCCCGGGAATCAAACCCCTCAACTCCCTCCACCTGCTCCCTCTGCAGACACCGGGCGACCCTCTCATCCTCCGGGGGTCAGTGCAATATTGCAGGGTAGTCCACCCCCCGTGCCACTCTGGTTCTTCCGAATAATCGCAAGCTTCTCCCGCACATGGAGCCGCAGATCATGAATTTTTTTATTAATGTCCTTTCCGCTGCCAAGGGCATTGACCTGAGTGGCAATAGTGTCCAGGATCTCTTGCTTCCTGGCACGGGTGGTATCCCGACTCTCCGCACCATGGAGGAAGCGATCATACTATCCATACCAGCAATAATTATTGCCCTCTCCTGTAGAGAAAAGTTATTCTTCCTTTTGCTGACGGGAGCAGACATCATAAAGCAAAAGAAGCAATCCAATAACAAACGAACAGCAAAATTGCCTTGCTCAGGTGGGGAAAAGCAGGATGTAATTTTGCGTCGGACGGACGCATGTCTGGGCGTATTTATGCGCTTGGCGCAAGCCAATAGGCCGGCATACAACAGGAAGTTTGGCCGGCCTAGTTGTGAGCATGCGCACAAGGAAGCGATCAGACTTAGACATCACTGCGCATGCTCCGTTGAAGATAAGCCGGGCATAATCCACTGCACCACGCTCAGACAATCATTTGCATAAGTTCACACCCACTTACACTTACACCGGCTTACGCCTTCAAATTTAGGTTCGGCCGGCGCAAATTAGAGAGCAAGGGCCAGATTCTCGTACCTGCGGCGCAGCGTAATGTAACCCGTTTACGTTACACCCCTACAAGTTTTCAGTCTAAGTGCCCGATCCACAAAGCACTTACCTGGAAACTTGCGGCTGTGTATCGTAAACACGTCTGGCGCAAGGCGGCCCAATTCAAATGGGGCGGGTACCATTTAAATTAGGCGCGCTCCCACGCCGGACGTACTGCGCATGCTCCAGTCGCAAGTTTCCCGACGTGCTTTGCGCGAAATTACGACGCGCCGACGTGTTGAGAATCGCAAAGTGCGTAACGTACTTACGCTGGGAAAACAAAAAAATTCAAAAGCGACGCGGGAAAATAGGGCATACTTTAACATGGTGGAGTAATTTTACACCATGTTAATAGCAGCCCTATCTTTGCGACGGGAATCTAAAACTTGCGATGACGTAACGATGGGAAAAACCTTCGTGGATCGCCGTAACTGCTAATTTGCATACCCGACGCTGGTTTACAACGCGAACTCCCCCCAGCGGCGGCCAAAGTATTGCATCCTAGGATCCGACGGTGTAATTCAATTACACCTGTCGGATCTTAGGGCTAGCTATGCGTAAGGGTCCTTTCACGCGTCCGCTCCGTCCGTCCATTTTTTAGACGTCCGTTTACGGACCTCAATGCTTTCCTATGGGTTAGCGTCCGTTAGCGGATGAGCATCCGCTAATGTCCGTTAACATCCGTCTCCGTTAATCTCCGTTTTTTTGAACGGAAGAAAACCCTATTTTTCTTCTGTCCAAAAAACGGAACGGACAAAAAACGGATGTTAGCGGACAATCCGTTTACCATCCGTTCCGTTAACATCCGTTTTTCATCAAAATATGTTAAAAATCCAAATTCAATAAACTTTAATATGCATTCAATATGCATACATCACAATACCCTTTGACCCAGGTAGTGTAAAGTCCGAATGTCACATGATCCTAGTACATGCTGCCCAGAGTCTGTAGAGAACACAGTGCCTGCAGATTCAGTGAAAAAGAGAAAAAAATGGCTAAAGATGTGGCACATGAGGAGCTGATCCAGCTAGTCCACGATTGTCCTGCCATATGGGACAAGAGGGCCACAGAATACAGTGACCGGAATATTTGTAATACTCAGTGGGAAGAAAAATTTGAGGCGGTGACACCAAACTGGCGGTCACTGAGCAATAAGGACCGTATGAAACGTGGTAAGTAGTTTGTGGTTTAAGGGGGGGTTGGGGGTCACCTGCCACGTCACCTGCCACCAATTGTGTATTGTCCACTGGCCACGTCACCTGCCACTAATTGTGTATTGTCCACTGGCCACGTCAAGTGCCACGTCACCTGCCACTAATTGTGGATTGTCCACGTCACCTGCCACGTCACCTGCCACTAATTGTGTATTGTCTACTGGCCACACCAAGTGCCACGTCACCTGCCACTAATTGTGGATTGTCCACTGGCCACGTCACCTGCCACGTCACCTGCCACTAATTGTGGATTTTCCACTGGCCACGTCACCTGCCACTAATTGTGTATTGTCCACTGGCCACGTCAAGTGCCACGTCACCTGCCACTAATTGTGTATTGTCCACTGGCCACGTCAAGTGCCACGTCACCTGCCACTAATTGTGGATTGTCCACGTCACCTGCCACTAATTGTGTATTGTACACTGGCCACGTCAAGTGCCACGTCACCTGCCACTAATTGTGGATTGTCCACTGGCCACGTCACCTGCCACTAATTGTGTATTGTCCACTGGCCACGTCACCTGCCACGTCACCTGCCACTAATTGTGTATTGTCCACTGGCCACGTCACCTGCCACGTCACCTGCCACTAATTGTGTATTGTCCACTGGCCACGTCACCTGCCACATCACCTGCCACTAATTGTGTATTGTCTACTGGCCACGTCACCTGCCACTAATTGTGGATTGTCCACTGGCCACGTCAAGTGCCACGTCACCTGCCACTAATTGTGGATTGTCCACTGGCCACGTCACCTGCCACAAGACCTAGAGCAGTACAGAACCTAAATACACCCCTGCTCTCTTGTCACAACTGTACTACAAATATGCGTTTTTAAATAGTATACGTACATGTTGGATTTCTGTCAGTTTACTGTGTCTACTGTTCCTTTATAGGAAAGAACATTGTGACGAGATGGCGCTCTTTAATAGACCGCTACCGGCGGGATCTCAAGGAGGAGGCAAATTGCTGGAGCGGAGCTGGATCCTCCAATTTTAAAAAGGGGACGTTTTTTGAGATGCTAGACTTTCTTCGAAATGTAATGAGCTTAAGAAGGTAACTTAAAAAATTAGTTAACCCCTATCTTAAATTAGTTGACCTAGTAAGCTCCAAATATTAAACTTTATCCACCCAGAAAATAACCGTATAATACAAAGGCATAATGACCTAGTATGCATAGCATACTAGCTCATTAAGAATTTCTTACCTGAGATAGAATTCCCCGTAATTAGTCTTCTTTCCCCTCAATCATCACTGCAATCACTCCTTGAGTGACTTGTGGGTATTGGGGCTCCGGGGCTTTGAATGGCCCTAACCTTGATGACGTCATGCGTGTGGGAGCCACCAGTCACAGCAAGATCACCTTCAGAAATGGCACGCTTAGTCAGGCACCGTTGTCTATGTGTTTTCTGCAAATATCTCGAAAACCATTTAGGTATAGGAGATATTTAGTGCACCTACAGGTAAGCCTTTAATCTAGGCTTAATTGTAGGTAAAAGTGGTATGTAGGGTTTACCACAACACTAATCACACACATGGATCTATGTATTGTAATCAGGGCCGGCCTTTGCGGTGTGCGGGTTGTGCGGTCGCTCAGGGCGCCATAGCAATATGGGCGCCTGACGACCTGCACAGATTCCGATGGTCACAGTCAGATTCGGCGGCGCGGCGCGCCCCCCCCCCGCGTGACTGAATACGACTTGGCGCCGGGTGGCATGCTTGGTGACAGCCGGGAGGCAGCGGCTTACACACAGCAGGCATGGAGGGTGCAAGTCGCACCCGAGCGAGCCGTCAGCACACCCAGGACCCGGCAGCAATAATTCCCTTTGCAGCGCCGCGGGTCTGATGAGTCTCAGCTGCCTGTGACTGTCTGTCTCAGTCACAGGCAGCCCAGCACAGTGCAGCCGCCTCCCCCTTTTCCTGTGCTGTGTGTGTGCAGCACGTGGCTCAGATGATCTATAGTGTGTGTGTATGGGGGGGGGTCTGTATTGTGTGGGGGGGGGTTCTGCATTGTGGGGGGTCTGTATTGTGTGGGGGGGGGGGGTTTCTGCATTGTGGGGGGTCTGTATTGTGTGGGGGAGGAGGGGTTCTGCATTGTGGGGGGTCTGTATTGTGTGTGGTTCTGCATTGTGGGGGGGTCTGTATCGTGGGGGGGGGTTTCTGCATTGTGGGGGGGTCTGTATTGTGTGGGGGAGGAGGGTTTCTGCATTGTGGGGGGTCTGTATTGTGTGTGGTTCTGCATTGTGGGGGGGGGTCTGTATTGTGTGGGGGGGGGTTTCTGCATTGTGGGGGGTCTGTATTGTGTGTGGGGGGTTCTGCATTGTGGGGGGGGTCTGTATTGTGTGTGGTTCTGCATTGTGGGGGGGTCTGTATTGTGTGGGGGGGGGGGTTCTGCATTGTGGGGGGGGGTCTGTATTGTGTGTGGTTCTGCATTGTGGGGGGGATCTGTATTGTGTGTGGGGGGGGTTTCGGCATTGTGGGGGGGTCTGTATTGTGTGTGGTTCTGCATTGTGGGGGGTCTGTATTGTGTGGGGGGGGTTCTGCATTGTGGGGGGGTCTGTATTGTGTGGGGGAGGAGGGGTTCTGCATTGTGGGGGGTCTGTATTGTGTGTGGTTCTGCATTGTGGGGGGTCTGTATTGTGTGTGGGGGGGGGGGGTTTCTGCATTGTGGGGGGGTCTGTATTGTGTGTGGGGGGTTCTGCATTGTGGGGGGGTCTGTATTGTGTGTGGTTCTGCATTGTGGGGGGGTCTGTATTGTGTGGGGGGGGTTCTGCATTGTGGGGGGGTCTGTATTGTGTGTGGTTCTGCATTGTGGGGGGGTCTGTATTGTGTGTGTGGGGGGGGGTTCTGCATTGTGGGGGGTCTGTATTGTGTGGGGGGGGGGTTCTGCATTGTGGGGGGGTCTGTATTGTGTGTGGTTTTGCATTGTGGGGGGGTCTGTATTGTGTGTGTGGGGGGGGGGGGTTCTGCATTGTGGGGGGATCTGTATTGTGTGTGGGGGGGTTCTGCATTGTGGGGGGGGGATCTGTATTGTGTGTGGGGGGGGTTCTGCATTGTGGGCGGTCTGTATTGTGGGGGGGGAGGGGTTCTGCATTGTGGGGAGGTCTGTATTGTGTGTGGGGGGGGGTTCTGCATTGTGGGGGGATCTGTATTGTGTGTGGGGGGTTCTGCATTGTGGGGGGATCTGTATTGTGTGTGGGGGGGTCTGTATTGTGTGTGGGTCTGTATTGTGTGTGGTTCTGCATTGTGGGGGGGTCTGTATTGTGGGGGGGGGGGGTTCTGCATTTTGGGGGGTCTGTATTGTGTGTGGGGGGGTTCTGCATTGTGGGGGGTCTGTATTGTGTGTGGGGGGGGTTCTGCATTGTGGGGGGGGTCTGTATTGTGTGTGTGTGGGGGGGGGGGTTCTGCATTGTGGGGGGGATCTGTATTGTGTGTGGGGGGTTCTGCATTGTGGGGGGGGTCTGTATTGTGGGGGGGTCTGTATTGTGTGTGGGGGGGGGGGTTCTGCATTGTGGGGGGATCTGTATTGTGTGTGGGTGGGTCTGTATTGTAAGGGGGGTTTGCACTGTAGGGGGGGACTGTAGGGGGATGGGTCTGCACTGTAGGGGGAGACTGCAGGGAGGTCTGTGTGACATGCAGGGGGTCCAGAACGGTTAGGGGGGTGTCTGTGTAACATATAGGTGTCTAGAGCTGTGAATTGTAAAGTGATGCAGGGTGTTGTATAATGTAAAGGGGTCCAGAGGTGCAGTTGTGGAGAGGGGTACACAGTAGTGACAGAGATATTGAAGGATGCAGGGGGCACAGTGGGATTTTAAATTTTACCGTGGGGGGGGCAGATATAGGATCCGTCCCGGGTGCCAAATGCTCTAGGTACAGCCAGGCCACAGGCGGATTCTGCAGGAATGACAGCGTGGGCGGCTGTCCCTGCCTTGTTAGGAGTCGGAGATCACTGTCACTGGCAGTCTGTGGGTTACTCATTAAGATTGCCGCCGCTCGGCAACAGTGCGGCGGCCATCTTTAAAACGGGACAAAGTACTGGCAGGCCACAGGCGTATTCTGCCGGAAAGACGGCGTGGGCGGCTGTCCTTGCCTTGCTATGAGGAGCAGGAATGAGGAGCTCATATGCCATGCGCACTGAGAAGACAAAGGAGCGCAAGAATCCACAGAAGCAGGCAGCGGATGTAAAAACTTTTTTCTGTAAGTAAATTCTTTTTTTATAAATGCAGTGTACTGCTTATTGTCTGTTTTTGTATTTTCTTATTTAAATAGGGTGTTTCTTAAAGGAACAGTAAATACAAAAGTTAAAAAATACTTTATTGTAATTATGTTTGATATTTGATAGTAAATTTACAGGTAGTGGTATTATACCATGTGATTTATTTTATATGTGGCGTTATTATACCATGTGATTTATTTTATATGTGGCGTTATTATACCGTGTGGTTTACTTTATATGTGGCGTTATTATAGCGTGTGATTTATAGTATAGGCGGTGTTATTATAGCGTGTGATATACAGTATAGATGGCGTTATTATGTGAATAAAAGTTGTATTTTTATCATAGCTTGTAATCTGTTTTTTGGGAATGGAAGGCTTTAAATGGAGCCGGTATTGGAGAAAGGTGTGTACACTGAAAGGGCGTGGTTATGGAGGGGCGTGGTTATGGAGGGGTGTGGTTATGGAGGGGGCGTGGTCACTAGGGGGCGCTGTAAATCTTTCTCGCACAGGGCGCCTAAAGGCCTAAGGCCGGCCCTGATTGTAATAACCCCTCTGTATTGCCCTTTAACCCATCTATCAACGAATATTTTACAGTACTGCCAGTAACATATCGGACACAAATGACGATGAAACAGATATTGAGGGTACACAGCAGGAGGGAGAGATGGGAGATGAAGAGAGCCAACAAAATCCTCCTGAAAACCCACCAGCGGCAGCAACAGACATGCCACCAAGACAACGTGTGCCTGTAAGGCCCGGTACACACGAGCAAACATGTACGATGAAACCGGTCCGTCGGACCGTTTTCACCGTACATGCCTGCCAGAGGGCTTCTGTACGATGGTTGTACTAACCATCGTACAGAAGTCCGCGCGTAAACAATATGCGGGGCGTGTCCGCGTCGTCGCCGCGACGATGACGCGGAGACGTGGGCGGGCCTGCCATTTAAAGGCTTCCACGCTTGCGTCGAAGTCATTCGACGCATGCGTGGGACGGCGGGAGCCTGGACATGTACGGTAGGTCTGTACTGACGACCGTACATGTCCGAGCGGGCAGGATTCCAGCGGACGGTTTTAAAACACGTCCAGGAATATTTGCCCGCTGGGAAAAGGCCCGGCGGGCAAATGTTTGCTGGAATTCGGCCCGCTCGCGCCTACACACGACCGAACATGTATGCTGAAACTGGCCCGCGGACCAGTTTCAGCATACATGTTTGGTCGTGTGTACGAGGCCTTAGTTTCATATATAAAATGACTCTTGTTGAAATCTTTGAAAAATAAAATGTGCTATTAATTGATGTTCCACCCCTCAGATTCGTTCTGTTGCTACCTTCATGTCCCCTGAAGGAACCTCTCCTTCAGGGGACATGAAAAAATTAGCGAAATGATCACGCATGAGAATAACTGAATTGTTGGGTCGCAGTCCGGAAAAGCGTACAGAAGGTAAGTCAATCTCGTCCTCTTCCTCAACAGAAATCCCTTCTTTTTCACGGATTACATTGTGGAGGACACAGCATGCTTGAATTGCTAGTTGGGCATTGTCCACGCTGAATTGTATTGTGGTGTGAAATATGCGCCACTTGCTGCTCAAAATGCCAAAGGTGCATTCAATAAGGCGCCTTGCACGACTCAACCGATAATTGAATTTTTTTGGGGGGGTTGTTAAATTGTGCCTGGCATAAGGCCTTAAAAGATGCTGGGAAAGTCCAAATGCCTCATCAGCTACAAGCACATGTGGCATATCTGGTCCTACAGTTCCTGGAAGTGGTTTATCTGATGGCAAATTAAAGTGGCCGTCAAGTAGTTTTCTCCCCATTTGTGATGCTGAAAATACTCTTGCGTCTGCATTAGATCCATACGCCCCAATGTCGACAGCTACAAACCTGTAATTACTGTCACAGATTGCCATTAGCACAAGGGAGAAGTATTTTTTGTAATTGTAAAATTGAGAGCCAGATTCAGGTGGCATCTGAATTCGGATGTGTTTCCCATCCAGGGCTCCAACACAATTAGGGAATTGTGTTTCTACCAAAACCCATTTGCAATTTCCTGCCACATGGATGTATCTGGAACAGGCATTGCAGACGACCGAAGCTCCTCCCATATTGCTTCACAGGTGTCATGTACAATTACAGATATTGTTGAGGTTCCTAACAAAAAAAAATGGTTTAGGGACGTATAAGAAACTCCAGATGCAAGAAACCTAGGAAGAGTAGAAGAAATTATGAAAGGAATCCAACATTACACTGGACATAATCAAGCAAAAAGGCTGGCTGGCTGGCTGGCTTACCTGAGGGTAAGGAGAAGTTGCTCCTCTGGAGGCACAGAACGTCTCATGTCTGTGTTCGTCCTGTCTAAACACAGATGCAACTTTTCCAGCAAAAATTGAAAGGTTGGAATAGTCATTCTGGTAAAATTAAAAAAAAAATTGAGGGTATCGTCGCAAATCTGCGTAGTGCAGAGCAAAAAAACCCTCAGTTGGCCTCTTGAGCAGCATGGGATGTGTCCAGTACCTGCGTATCCTCGCAGACATCTTCCTGGTCCTGCTTTTTTGTCTCCTCAGATAGTACAGCATGACAAATGATGTCACATGCTCATAATATCTCCCCAAATCCATTGTACTAAGCACGAAAGTACAGCAATGTATCAGGAAGCAAACAGCCGGCTGTTAAACATAAAGCAAGAAGAAAGCACAATGCACGCTGGGGGAAACAAAGAATCATGGGAAAATTCTTGAAAAGCTGATTAAATAAAGTTCTAAAACCAAAAAAAAAAAAAAAACGGATCAAAAAACGGATGGAAAACGGATGAAAAAACTGATGAAAAACGGACGTTAACAGACGGAAAACAGACGGGAAACGGATGTAAACGGATGAAAAACTGATGAAAAACGGATGAAAAAACGGATCAACTGATGAAAAAAAACGGACCAAAAAACGGTCCGCACGTGTGAAAGGACCCTAACTGATTCTATGAATCAGTCGCATAGTTAGAACGGCCCCAAAACAGAGATACGACGGCGTATCAGGAGATACGCCGTCGTATCTCTTTTGTGAATCTGGCCCCAAGTGCTTTGTGAATCATCTATTTTGCTCTCCGACTTATGCCGGCGTAGCGCATATACGTTGCGTTACGCCGGCACAAATATGCGCCCATCTACCTGAATCTAGCTACTAATGTTTTTGCTATCTCTCTGATGGGTTTGTTTTGTTTTTTCAGCCTAATGATGGCTTACTTCACTGATAGTGACAGCTCTGTGGATCTCATATTGAGAGTTGACAGCAACAGATTCCAAATGCAAATAGCACACTTGAAATGAACTCTGGACATTGTATCTGCTCCTTGTAAATGGGATAATGAGGGGATAACACACACCTGGCCATGGAACAGCTGAGAAGCCAAGTGTCCCATTCATTTTGGTCCCTTAACAAGTGGGAGGCACATATACAAACTGTTGTAATTCCTACACTGTTCCCCTGATTTGGATGTAAATACCCTCAAATTAAAGCTGAATGTTTTAAAGCACATCTTGTTTGTTTCATTTCAAATCTATTGTGGTGGTGTATAGAGCCAAAAAGATTAGAATTGTGTCAATGCCCCAATATTTATGGACCTGGCTATACCTTCATCGTTGTGCTATATGTTTATGCTGCACCACTGGCGTGGTTATATCCTCTTAGTCCTCCATAAATTTAGCAGAAATTTGTGCTTAAAGTAGTACTATAGGCAGCACCGTTTTTTCCATTTTGGATAGAGTAAGTGATGGTTATAGCCCCAGTTAAAAAATGTTTGCCATTCGTTAATTTCCCCTTGATTTCCTGTTCCATAGCCAAACAGGAAGTGAGAGGAAATCTCTGCAGATTAAGGAGATCCCCCCCAAAGCCCTCAGAACTAGTGTACCCACTGGAAAACTTCAGGGCAGGTCTTAAACAGGAAGGGGTGGATCATATGTTAATTAGGGGTTGCACAAGTTTAGTCAGGCCTAGGGCAGCACAAATCCTAAATACACCACTGCCTGCTATGCCTCATTGGTGAGTCAGAGGAGAAATGCATCTTTCATTACTTTAATCTACATACTTTTTTCCTTTCATGTATCTGGCTATTTCTTTTTACCCCTACCCTAATATACTTTATTGATTACAACTACACATTTACCCATATACACTTGTACTATGTCTGCAGTCTCTGACCATCTCCTGTACCAGGTTTGCAGTCTCTGACCATCTCCTGTACCATGTCTGCAGTCTCTGACCATCTCCTGTACCATATCTGCAGTCTCTAACCATCTCCTGTACCATGTCTGCAGTCTCTGACCATCTCCTGTACCATATCTGCAGTCTCTAACCATCTCCTGTACCATGTCTGCAGTCTCTGACCATCTCCTGTACCAGGTTTGCAGTCTCTGACCATCTCCTGTACTATGTCTGCAGTCTCTGACCATCTCCTGTACCATGTCTGCAGTCTCTGACCATCTCCTGTACCATGTCTGCAGTCTCTGACCATCTCCTGTACCATGTCTGCAGTCTCTGACCATCTACTGTACCATGTCTGCAGTCTCTGACCATCTCCTGTACCATGTCTGCAGTCTCTGACCATCTCCTGTACCATGTCTGCAGTCTCTGACCCTCGCCTGTAGTACGTTTTGAGGTCTCTGACCCAGGGCCGGCCCTACCATGGGACCCGATGGTACCATTGTACCAGGCTGCACTTTCAGGGGGGCGGCAAATTGCCACCCGCCCGCCATCCCATCCTGCCAGCTCCGCTCTCCACTCCACTGTGGGGCTAATTGCCGCCCCACCGCTCCTCCCGTTTCGCTCTCCGCTCCACTGTGGGGCTAATTACATGAATAGAGCAATAACAGGTCCTCTTTATACTCATATACATGTAAACAACCATAACAGGTCCTCTTTATACTCCTATATACATGTATAGAGCCATGATAGGTCCACTTTAGTTATTTTTTTGGGGGGGCAGCATTTCATTCTTGGTACCAGGCAGCACAATGTCTTGGGCCGGCACTGAGTATGTCCAATTAGTTAATGAGCAAGTTACATTCTGCTTCTTGGGGTAGCATCAAGGAGTCAATTCACAAATGTCTGGTGCAAATTGTTTGGTCTTTTTCACTGCAAAAAAAAAAGCATTTGTTCAGCGGTTCAGGTGCGTTTCTGATGCAAGTTTGCAAGGCTCAAGACCGGATTTTTGTCACAGCAGTGATTTCAGTGCTGGCCAATACATAGTAGATAAAGGGTGTCAACTCCTGTAGTAGTAGTAGAGCAATCCGTGCTGAAATCTTGAACTGAATCCTGAACTAAATCCTGACCGTTTTTTTAACACAACTGAACAAATGTTTCAGAAGCTTTCCCATAGAACTCAAAGAGACTAGAATTCGCACCTGAACTGCACAGCAGTGCTCAGAAAATACACAGGATTTTTATTTTATTTTTTATTTGCACTGCATCGCATTTATTTGAACAGCTTCAATGGATATCAATGTTATTTCACATTTCATGCGGTTAAAATCGCATATATGTGAACCGAGCCTCAAACAGAACAATTTAGAGTTTGATGGATCTGGGGTCAAATACCATTCCTTAAAATATATGAAGGGGGGCTTAAGGTTCTAATGTTTATATCAATGCAGATTTGATTTGACTTAATTAGGTTACATAGAGAGGAGTTGGAGCACTGCACTAATATGGGTAATAGCATTACAGAATATAACAATAAATTATAGTATTTTACCAATTACAAAAGGACCTCGTGTATAGCCATCCATAATTTTAAATCAGCAATATACAAAGACATAGACATGTTTCAAATACGGGAGTATGTAAAGTAGAGGGTTGACCGATATGGGTTTTTCTTTGGCCAATGCCAATATTTAGATATCAGGGCGGCCAATATATGTTGTCGATTTTTCCCCCTTCATCTCATAAAAACTAGGGTGGGGAGGAGGTTATTGTTTAGGGTGGAGAGGTGGGGTGCAGCCTATCAGTGCCAATCACTGCCCACCAGTGCCACCTCATCAGTGCAGCCCATCAGTGCCCACCAGTGCAGCTCACCAATGTCCTTCACTGCCACCTCATCATCAGTGCCCACCAGCAGAGTGCTCCCGGCTCCGTTCCAGCCCTTCTCCTGGCCACAGACAGAAGACAGAGCTCCATTCATCCCCTAATGCGCTGTGCGCCCCACCTCTGGACTAAACCTCCCAGAATGCAGCACAGCCATTGACAGCCAGCCAATCAGCGACCGCCTTTCTCCGATAAAAAAGAAAAAAAGTCTGCCTAATGTGCATAATAATCTGCCAATAACAATTTCTTAAAAAAAGACCAAATATTGTCCGATATATTGGTTGACCTCTAATGTAGAGTGCTATTTAACTACTTGCCGACCAGCCGCCGCAGTTATACGCTGCAGATATACGCGTGCACGGCGGTTGCGATCACCGCCGGGCACTCGCGATCGCTTGTTACAGAGCGAGAACCGGGAGCTGTGTGTGTGTAGCCTAGCTAGCTGTGTGTAGTCTAGCACTCATCGCTAGACATGTGCAATGCCAAAAAATTTGTCTCATTCGTTTTTTTTTCGTAAATTCTTGAATTCGGGAAATTCGAAAGATTTGTTATTTTTCCCGTTTTATTCATTTTTTTTTTTTGCTTTTTTCGTAAATTCGTAAATTCTGGAAACTCGTAAATTCGAAAATTCGGAATTCCGAATTTTCGGGTTTCCGAAAAAGCAAAAAACAAATCATTTTCGAATTTTAGATTTTCGAACTTTCAAAATTTCGAATTTTTCAGTTTCCGAAATTTCGAATTTTTCAATTTTCAAATGTTTCAATTTTCTAATTTTTCAAATTTGGAAATACGAAAATTCGGAAATACAAAAATTCGGAAATTCGAAAATAAAAAATTCGAAAAATAAAAAAAATCGAAAATTCGATATTTCGAAAATTTAAAAATCCGAAAATTTAAAAAAACGAAAATGAAAAATTCGAAAATTTAAAAAAATCTAAAATTTCAACATTGAAAAATTCGGAATTTAAAAAAAATTTAAATTTAAAAACGTGAAAATTAAAAAAAATCGAAATTTCAGAATTTCGAAAATTCTAAATTCTAAAATTCAAAAAAAATTGTATTTCCGACTTTCCGAAAATTGGAAATAGAAAAAATTGTTGATACGAAAATTCTGAATTAACGTAAAATTTTCGTTAAAAACGAATTAGAAGCCAAACGAAAAAAAATAGTTTTTCAATTTTTTTTCGATTTTTTTTTAATTTTCGAATTTCTTAAATTCCGAATTTCAAAAATTCAGGTTTTTATAATTTTCGAATTTTTAAATTTTCGAATTTGTCATTTTCGAAATCCAAATTTTGGATTCGAAATCCAAATTTTGGATTTGAAATCCAAATTTCCATAAATTCGAATTTCCGAAATTGAATTCGGAAATTAAAAAATTCGGAAATACGAAAAAAAATTAATTCGGAAATTAAAAAATTCGGAATTTCAAAAATTCGAAAATTAAAAAAATCGAAAATTCCACAATTTCGAAAATTTAGAATTTCGAAAACTCGAAAATTCTTATTTTTTTAATTTTCGAATTTTCGAATTTTTCATTTTTGAAAGTATAAAAAAATCGAATTTTCGAAATTTCGAAAATGAAAAATTCAAAATTTCGAAAATTTAAAATTCAAATTTTTCAATTTCTAATTTTTTATTTTTCGAATTTACGAATGTCTTTTTTTTTTTTTTTGAACGAACATTCGAAATTGGAGAATTCGAAAATTTGAAATAAAAAAAAATAGAAAATTCGAAATTGAAGAATTCGAAATTTAGAAAATTCGTAAGTTCGAAAAAAAATAATTAGAAAATTTGAATATTCGGAATTTCGAAAATTGAAAAAATGAAAAATTTGAAAATTCTAAAATTGAAAAATTCTAAATTTGAAAATTAGAAAAATAAAAAATTAGAAATTGAAAAATTTGAAAATTTGAAATTTAAGAATTTGAAAATTAAAAAATTCGGAGCGGTAGAGGGGGCGTGACCGGATGCAGGTGCGGAGGTGTGTGGAGTGAGGCAGGCATGTGAGATGTGGTGGTGAGGTGCGAGCTGTTTCCCCCACGACTCTAGTACCCCCTAGTATGCCGCTCAAATTCTCAAATTATCCGCAAACCCGTCATGAACTGCATATGAGTTTTTGAGCGAATTCACTGATCCCCCTGCTGATCCCTCCACGAACGCTGACATGCTGATACGCTGACATCGCTGATGCCGACAGGGGCAAGACACGCGGACATACCTGCCTGTGGAACCCCGGTGCAGTGAGCGTGGTCCGCAAGTGTCCCCTGAGAGGCAAGCCGCGAGGTCCGTCGGAGGTCTGGAGGTCTGGCGGTGGATCAGTCTGCAGTCCAGAGTCCAAAATCCCGAGCCCTGAGAGCCGAAGTCTGAGTCCGCGATTGGATGGCGGTGGTCAGCTGACTGGACCACGTGAACGGCCTAGCGAACCCTGGCGTTTCCCCGCCAAAGGACGGATGAGGAGGCGGTGGGGCATCCCGGAGGGTCCCCCTTGTTCCCCCACAAGACCCTGCACAGCACTTGGCATCTCTTGGCGGGTCCAAGACTCTGTTACATCGGGGGCAGTATGAGTGGAGGACCGCAGACCTAAAGCAGGCTCAAAGTAAGGAGGAAGGATCCCACAAGTAGTTTGCAGCCCGATTGGAGCTACCGGGGAGAATCCGTGGAAAGCAGCCCGGAAAGGACGGAGTGAGTAACCCAGAGCAACACTGACGTTTTATGCTTGGAATTGTGTACTATTCCGTTAACTGAGTAAATTAAAATCGGCACTAAGCACTTTATGGCTTTCTGTCACTCCTCTATACCAGAGGTGAGAAGGACGGAACTGTTTTTTTTTCTCTCTGTCAGGTCACCCGTAGTCAGGTGACAAGTGCACCCCGTTGGGGTCAGGGATGCACCTAAGGATAGTGAACCCTATGGCCGACCGCTGCTATCAGGGACGAAGCGTGAACCTAAGATCACCCGGGGCGCGGAGTCTAAGACCCAGTTTTGTATTCACCAGAGCCTTTGATGGTAAGGATGGTCTTCGCCGCTACTGGGTCCAGGTCACACCCCCGAGATTCCCTAGGTCACACTCTGCAGGGAGAAAGGGGAAGCAGCCAGCAGGACAAACAGTAGTGATGGGCAGGCCAAGGTCAGGGCAACAGGCAGACAAGGATAACCGTGGGACAGGCAAATGGTCAGGGGCACAGGCAAACAGCAGAAGTCAGGAAAAAGCCAAAACGGTACACGGAAAGACGACCGTAGCACTCTGCAAACAGGAACTAGCAAACTACACTGCAGACAGGAACTAAGCAAAGGAACACTGTTGAACAGCACTGCAGACCTGTAGAGCAACGGTTAATATAGGATTCCTGGAATTGGCCTGGGTGGGGCCATACAGGAAGAGGAAGTGATAAAAAGGGGAACTAGAACAGGGTCAGGCCTTTAATGAACACATGGAGATCAGGTAAGCAGACAGACTTTGTTGCATATCCATGACACTCTCTCCCAGATTATCTAGAAATAAAGAGCTGGCGGTCAAAGCCAAAGGGTATACTTGTTGCTGTTTTGTCCACCCCCCCCCCCTTTTTTCTTTTTTTTTGCCGTATTGGTCTCCTTGGGACAGTTGAATACAACACTAATATGCGGTTAATATACAGTTACCATATTCCTGGCAGAGTCCCTTTTAGGGATTATTCAAGGACTGCTCTCCAGCCATAATCCATCTTTAAGATATAAAAGCCTATTCTTTTCTTTCAACAAGAATGTCGGGGCCGCAATCGCTAAGGTCGGCAATGGAAAAGGGGGGTGTAGCTGCTGTAACAGCGGCCAAAATAGAAAAATATTTCCATTCAACAGAGCAAACCCCAAAGTAAAAGCGGCTCATCATCCCAAGCCAGCGCTAAAATAAATGCAGATAGAAGAAGCCAAGGTCAAGCAGTTGCAGCAGTAATTAAAACAACTATTAATAAAAACACAGCTGTAGTAGATACAGATCCAATAGAAATTCCCCCGATAGAAGATATTGCCACAATAAAAGGTGTATTTTTGGTGGTGAATGAATGTAAAAAGACACTAGGGGAACCGTGTGACCAATTGAAAGGCACTAAGGAGGAGCTGATCTCGGTGAGACAAGAGATACAGAAAACCAAAGGGTATCGGAGGTGGAAGGGAGGATATCCCAAATAGAGGACGAATTGTACCCTGTTAAACAAGATATTGCCTGAAAAATGTGAGGGCGCTAAGTCAATAGAATTTTTAGAAAATTGGTTCATAAAATTATTTGGTAAAGAGAGCTTTTCACAGGCATTCATGATATAGAGAGCACATAGGGCCTGATTCCCAAAAAAGCTGCCTAACTTAACTTTCAGCAGTTAAGTTACACTGACTTAAAATCTCTACCTAAGTGCCCGATCTTCAAAGCACTTACCTAGAAATTTCAGGCCGTGTAACTTAAGTGCCGCCGTCGCAAGGCGGTCCTCCTCTCCGGGGGGCGTTTAAAATTTAAATGAGGCGCGCTCCCGCGCCGGCCGTACTGCGCATGCGTGTGACGTAATTTTCCCGACGTGTAGGGAACCCCGAAGAGGTCCTGTCCTCATCAACATGGGGACAGGGTGCTCTGGGGTGGGGGGGCCCGCAGTGCGCCCCCCTGCCCCAGAGCACCCAACCCCCCCATGTTGAGGGCATGCGGCCTGGCACGGCTCAGGAGGGGGGGGGGGCGCTCGCTCGTCCCCACTCCCTTCCTGGCCGGCCGGGTAGCGTGCTTTGGATACGGGTCTGGTATGGATTGTAGGGGGACCCCCTACGTCGATTTTTCGGCGTAGGGGGGGTCTCCTTACAACCCATACCAGACCTAAGGGCCTGGTATGCTCCTGGGGGGGGAACCCATGCCGGTTTTGAATTTAAAAATTGCCGTGGAGTTCTCCCTCAGGAATGCATACCAAATGCCGTCGCTTGAATGGGCCTTTACAAGGTGTGACTAACTTTACACATTGTAAAACCAGCCCTAGTTTTGCGCAAGCAAAATCGGAACTTACACAGAAATCACAATGCTGAAATGCTTTGAGAATCTGCTTAAGTCCTCATTTGCATACTCAAAGCTGCATTTCCATGAGAAATGCCCCCAGCGGCGGATGCAGTACTGCATCCTAAGATCTGACCGTGTAAGTGTCTTACACATGTCAGATTTTCTGCCTAACTTTGGAAAAAGCCTTTTGAGAATCGTTTCCAAAGTTAGGCACAGACTGAACAGCAGTTAAGTCTGCGTATCTCTTTTGGGAATCAGGCCCCTAGAGTTCATTTTAAACCACCCCCCCCCCCCCCGGAGGACGACCAAGATCGATGCTACTGAAATTTTTAAATTATTGTGACAAAGAGTCTTTGTTGAGAGAGAGTAGAGAGATGGGGAATATTTTTTTTGAGGGCTCTAAGGTCCCGATTTCTCTCCTCTTTTACAAAGGCGGAGGGCGAGTTTCATTAAGATTAAGTGGAAAATGCAGAAAGTCAATCTTTCATATGCCTTTTTATACCCGGCGCGACTACGGGTGACAGCGCTGGGTAGAACATTTTTTTTATACCCCTGAGGGAGCGACATTGTGGTTGGAGGAAAGAAAAGATCAAGTATCAGCAGGGGAAGGAGGGGACACTTAGTTTAGAATTAAAGGGTCACTAAAGGAATTTTTTTTTAGCTAAATAGCTTCCTTTACCTTACTGCAGTCCTGGTTTCATGTCCTCATTGTTCGTTTTTGCTTTGAAGTAGCTGTAATTCTGCTGTGATCTCCACACTTCCTGGTTGCCTGTTTCCTTATAACCATCGTACTGGGAGATTTTCACGGTGGTCTAAGCTGTCATTACTGTGTGTCTAAAACTCCTCAGAACCAATCAGATTCATTTTAAAAACAAAACACTGCCCTGGATTTGTTTGTTTTTGTTCTGTGAGTCTTCCCGACTCACCTCTCACCCGGAACTTCATGTATGTACCTTTAAAACCGAAAGTGAAGCTAGAGGCACATTATATGATAGATTAAATTCAATTTTTAATCATTTTTAAAAGGAATCAGTTAACTTTTATGTCGCTATACCCAATAAACAGTCATTTCAGCTAAAACATTGTTTTCCTTTAGTGACCCTTTAAAGGAAGGAAGGGGGTGATCAAGGGGACCAACTTATTGAAGCAAGGGGAGGGGGGGTGTCTCACACAAGAGAAAAGGGCAAGAATGGGACAAGAGTGGAACTCAACGAGAGAGGGTGTAAGTGGTGTAAGTGGTGGTGAGAGGGGAAAACAAGGGGGGGAGGGAGGGGGAGTGAATGTAGGTATGGGATGAGTGGAACCGGCCACACAACAAGCCCCTAGGGCAGGTATATGCAATTAGCGGACCTCCAGCTGTTGCAGAACTACAAGTCCCATGAGGCATAGCAAGACTCTGACAGCCACAAGCATGACACCCAGAGGCATGATGGGACTTAGTAGTTTTGCAACAGCTGGAGGTCCGCTAATTGCATATCCCTGCCCTAGGGAATACCTAGGAAGGTGTAGGAAGGGGATGGGAGGAGGGAGGGAGGGGAGGGAGGGTAGGGTTGGGGGGGGGGGATTCACTCCAGCGTGGTATATCAGGGGGAAGGAAAGGGAGGGATCAAACACTGGGAGGGAAAGATACATATACACACACACACACACACACACAACAAGCACAAACCACAGTAGATAGCAGGAAAATACAAATAACAGTTCACAGGGGAATAAGTAAGATGTCACAGAATGTAAAGGATAAAATACATGTTCACTAAATTGAAATTCGAGGAAAATAATAGTTTTGCCTTATATAAAGAAGAAAAGGAGAATTAGGAGGTATGGGGCCACTAGGGGGTGGTAAACTGGGAATCGGTTATGAATTTGTTTTTTTGTTTTTTTCCATTCTTTTTCTGTTTCTTAGTGCCCACCCCTTCTTTAAAGGTATTGGATTGTATACAGACCCTTGATTGTAGAATGTATAAATGTAAGATTTAATGCAGGATAGAATTTTAAAGATAGGATCTTGGAATGTTCGCGGGATGGGCACCCCTGCTAAAAGAGCAGTAGTATTTGATATATTAGATACGTATAAAGTGGGACTAATCTGTTTACAGGAGACTCACTATACAAATGATATTAAAAAACAGATTCAGTATAGGAAATTTCAATATCAATATCATTCAGTCCACACATCTTATTCAAGAGGGGTGGCGATCCTGGTTAAAAGGGGAGTGGTGTTTACTTGCAAGCGGGCCATTATTGATGACGAGGGGCGCTATTTTTTCTTGCACTGTGTAATAGAGAACAGGGAATATATCCTTGCCAATATATATACCTCCACCATTTAAACTTGAGGTTATGTATAAGTTAATGGATTTTATGCTGGATAGACCCAGAATTCCTGTTATAGCAATGGGGGATTTTAACGAGGTAGTAAACAAGAAAATGGATAGGTTCCCAAGGGTAAAAGTACAGAATACCTCAGAGAGCCGGCTGTATCAGTTTCTACAAGAGGCAGGTTTGTTTGATGTATGGAGGATGAGAAATCCAGAAGAGGTGCAGTTTTCCTGTTGCTCTAGTACTTATTCCAGACTTTCCAGGATAGACTTAGTCCTGGGCAATGCGGAAGCTGCTCAAATAATTGGTGAAATAGCATACCAGCCTCGAGAGGTATCAGACCACTCCCTGGTGGCAATAACGGTAAATCTAGAGGAGAATAGGTCTGCCACGATATGGAAAATAAGCCCTATATGGTTTGAATTAATGGGGGATCTGGAGGAGACAATGGTAAAAATAAAAGAGTTTATAGAGTTTGATGAGGGAACAGCAACGAGGGGGGTGATGTGGGACACAATGAAAGCATTTCTAAGAGGTCTATGTATCCAACAAGTGGCAAAAGTAAAAAAGGTTTCAAAAGAATGGGAAAATAGGATTAGAAAAGAACTAGAGTAGAGAACACCAAAAAGGAATATTTTGAAAATCCAACGGAGGAGAGGCAAAGAATATGGCAAAGAATATGGCTGGATAAGCAACAGGAATATAAAATAGAGCTGTTAAGAAAATCAGAAAATAAGAGAATGTTTCAAAAACAAGCAGCACATGGGGAAGGGGAGGGGGTAGGAAGAATGCTGGCTCATTTAGTAAGAACAAATTCCACCCCATCCGCTGTTCCAGCTATTAAAAAGGAGTAATGGAGACATATCCACAAATGTGTCAGAGATTACGGACACATTTAGAGAATATTATGATAAACTATACAGGTCTCAAAGAACAGCGGGCGGAGAGGAATTGGAACCTAGAATTACCAACTCTTAGGCCCCGTACACACCATAGAATCCATCCGCGGATAAATCCGAGCAAATGGGTTTCAGCAGATAGATCCTATGGTGTGTACACGCCAGCGGATCTGTTTCCGCGGATATTTCTCCCCTGGGATGGATTCCAGCAGATCGAATATTCGCTGACATGCAGAACAAATCCATCTGCTGGAGTCCATCCCAACGGATGGATCCGCTAGTCTGTACAGACTCACCGGATCCATCCGTCCGAAGGGATCCCCCGCATGCGTCGTAATGATTCGACGCATGCGTGGAATTCCTTATATGACAGTGTCGCGCACGTCGCCGCGTCATAATCGCGGCGACACGTCATCGCCAGAGGATTTCGGCGCGGATTTCAATGCGATGGTGTGTACACTCCATCGCATGAAAATCCGCCGAAATCCTCGAGAGGATTTATCCGCGGAAACGGTCCGCTGGACCGTATTCGCGGATAAATTCTATCGTGTGTATGGGGCCTTACAGGAATAGAGAAAGAGCAAATGGAGGCCCCGATAACTCTAGAAGAGGCTCAGCTAGCAGTCAAAGAGATGGCTAATCAGAAGTCCCCAGGACCGGGCAGGCTTCCGGCAGAGACCTATAAGTACTATGGGAAAGTGTTGCTCCCAGAATTTATAAAAGTACTTAACCACTTCCATACCAGGCACTTAAGCAGCTTCCCGCCCAAGCCAATTTTCAGCTTTCAGCACTCTCGCACTTTGAATGGCAATTGCGCGGTCATGCTACACTGTACCCAAACAAAATTGGTGTCCTTTTTTCCCCACAAATAGAGCTTTCTTTTGGTGGTATTTGATCACCTCTGCGATTTTTTTTGTTGCGCGACAACTAAAAAAAGACTGAAAATTTGGAAAAAAAAAAAGTTTTTATTTTTTTCTGTTAATTTTTTTGTAAATAAGTTTTCTCTTTCAATTACGGGCACTGATATGGCGGCACTAATGGGCACCGATGAGATGGCACTGATGGACATCGATGAGGTAGTACTGACGGGCACAGATGAGGTGGCACTGATTGGCGGCGCTGGTATCCGACACTGATGGGCACTCATAGGCGGCACTGATGGGCACACATAGGTGGCACTGATGGGCACACATAGGCGGCACTGATGGGCACACATAGGCGGCACTGATGGGCACACATAGGCGGCACAGATGGGCACTTATGGGTGGCACTGATGGATACTTATGGGTGGCACAGATGGGCACTGATAGGTGGGCACTGGGCATGGATGGGCACTGTGGGGTGGCACTGATTGACACTGTGGGGTGGCACTGATGGACACTGTGGGGAAGCACTGATTTTGCCAGGTTGCCAGTCAGTGCCCATTTGTGGGCACTGATTGGCATCTTTTTTTGAATGCTTTTTTTTTGCAGGTTTTTTTTTTTTTTTTTTTGCCCACCCTGGTGGTCCAGGGTGGGCATCCCTGGTGGTCCAGTGTGGCGATCCAAGGAGGATAAACAATCAGCGCGAACCCCCCCTGTCAGGAGAGCCGCCGATCGGCTCTCCTCTGCTCGCGTCTGTCAGACGAGAGTGAGGAAGAGCCATCAACGGCTCTTCCTGTTTACATCGTGATCAGCCGTGATTGGACACGGCTGATCACGTGGTAAAGAGTCCCTGCCGGAGGCTCTTTACCGAGATCGGAGATGCAGTGTGTCAGACTGACACCCCGCATCACCGAAAGCCGCGATGTGCGCCCCAACGGGCACGCGCGGCATGAAATCCTGCAGGACGTTCTGGAACGTCCTGTCAGGATTTCATAACCACTTCCCGGACGTAAATCGGCTATAGGCCAGGCGGGAAGTGGTTAATGAGGCCCTGGTAGAGGTGAAGCTGCCCATCTCAATGACCGAGGCCACGATAATAGTACTGCACAAGGAGGGAAAGAACCCATTGGAAACCACATCGTACAGGCCTATTTCTCTCCTATGTGCAGATGCTAAAATCCTGGCCAAAATAATGGCCAGCAGGTTAAATAAAAAAATTACAAGACTCATACACCAGGATCAAACAGGATTTATTCCGGCTAGATCAACAAGCATGAACATTAGGAGGGTATTTCTTAACCTGCAAATACCCACAGAGAACAGCGGCAATATGGCAGTAATGTCCTTGGATGTGGTTAAAGCCTTCGATAGTTTGGAATGGGGATACATTTGGCATGTATTGGAAACATTTGGGTTCGGCCCTACATTTATTGGGTGGATTAAAATATTGTACAACGGCCCCAGTGCAAAAATTAGAGTTAACGAATATTCAGCAGGGGTAAATATGGAGAGAGGCACGAGGCAAGGGTGTCCTTTGTCACCCCTGCTCTTTGCCCTGGCAATGGAACTGCTAGCCACTGCTATAAGAAGGGACAGGATAATGAAGGGATTCGTGAGACCGACCGGGGAGGAGAGAATTGCTCTGTACGTGGACGATGTCCTCCTCTTCCTTGGTGACACGGTTCTCTCCATTAGGCAGGCAATGAGTATTTTTGGTGAATTCGGCAGCATATCCGGACTGGTAATAAATTGGGAGAAATCGGCCTTAATGCCGGTAGATCCAATGAGGAACCAGATCCTGGTTGAGATTCCACAGCTGGAGACAGTGGGGAAAATTAAGTATCTAGGAATAGTTATTGTACAGGATCTCAACAAATACATAGAGAATAATTTGGCTCCACTGTTGATCAAATTTTAAAACAAAATTGGTATCTGGCGGCACCTCCCACTGTCTAGTTACCAGTGGCGGCCCGTTCATAGGGGGCGCCCAGGCGCCCCCCCCCCCTCCTGTAGTCATAAAAAAAAGGCCCTTTAAGACTTTAAGAATGTCGTTCTGCAGCGCCGCCCCCTCATTGCATTGCATGAATGTATGTTATTGTGGCCAGTTGCCGCTGGTCTATTCAGATGGCCGGATATAGGGCGCCGGCTACCTGAATAACGGCAGCTGGTTGGCTGTGCGGAAGTGCCTATCAGAGCCACTGGCTCTGATAGGCTTTCCGAGTACAGCCCTCAGCTCCCGGATGTCTTATCCTCGGAACGTACGGGGGCTGAGTCCCTTGGGTAAGACTGACGGCCGTCTCAGCCAATCAGGTTCACCGATTCTGGTTATCGGTAACCTGATTGGCTGAAGCGTCATAGAGGGCGGGAGAGGACATCGAGGGACGTGGAAGCAGAAAGGTAAGTGCATTTTACAGGACACAGCGTTGACAATGGGCACAGAGGCAACAAAGGGCACAGTGTCATCAATTAAAGGGCACAGTGACATGCACAGTGGCAACAATGGGCATAGTGGCAACAATTAAAGGGCACAGTGGTGACAATTGGCACAGTGGCGACAATTGAGGGGCACAGTGGCTGCGTTTGATGGCATGGCACAGTGGTGACAATTGATGGCACAGTGGCTGTGTTTGATGGCATGGCACAGTGATTGCGTTTGATGGCATGGCACAGTGGCTGTGTTTGATGGCATGGCACAGTGACTGCGTTTGATGGCATTGCACAGTGGTGCGAATTGATGGCATAGTGACTGCATTTGATGGCATGGCACAGTGGTGATAATTGATGGCACAGTGGCTGCGTTTGATGGCATGGCACAGTGGTGACAATTGATGGCACAGTGGCTGCGTTTGATGGCATGGCACAGTGGTGACAATTGATGCCACAGTGGCTGCGTTTGATGGCATGGCACAGTGGTGACAATTGATGGCACAGTGGCTGCGTTTGATGGCATGGCACAGTGGTGACAATTGATGCCACAGTGGCTGCGTTTGATGGCATGGCACAGTGGTGACAATTGATGGCACAGTGGCTGCATTTGATGGGCACAGTGAGGCTGCAAGTTTTTTTTTTGTTTGCGCCCCACCAAAAATTTTGAGCACCAGCCGCCACTGCTAGTTACTACACGTAGGCCCAGAAGTCTGGCTGGGGGCCTACTAGTCCAGAGGTGGTCCTGTGCTGTCTTGCCTGTGGGAAAAAGCCGAGCAACTGAGAAGATCCAGGGGAGGACCTTTCTTGGAGAGAACCGAGAGGAAGGCTGGTTTCTCAAGAAGGGCCTGGTGACTCATTTGGAGGACACATCTAAACCAATTTACCCTCACAGTACTGCCGGATGGCTTAAAGGCTCTGGTACTGTGTAGCTGTGCTTCAATCTACCAACTACTGGTCACACAATCCTGTGGCAGAAGATTATCCAGCAGTTTCATTATATTTCTAAGTCTGTGGCAGAGACTTTGTTTGTGCATCATACCGGCTGCTAGGTCGGTGAGAAAGGCCTATCCGGGTGTGCAAAAAATCCGCTGACAGAAAGTGGAATTTGTCTTTTGGATCCTAAAGTTCCTCAGTGACTTGCAATAAGGTATCTGAACTTCCCCTAACCCTCCATCCTTCTACTATTGCAAGTTTTGTTCATTAAAAGCATTTAAAAAACAAGACTAAAGTCGCGTACACATGACCATTTTTCATGTCATGGAAGAAAACAAAGTTTTTCTCGACGTGATTCTTGTCCAGCCTGTCTTGCATACACACCATCGTGAAAAAAATGCTTGAGCAAAGCGTGGTGACGTACAACGGCACTATAAAGGGGAAGTTCCATTTGATTGGCACCACCTTTTGGGCCGATTATGCAAATTTCCCTTCTCATAATTTGCTTCTGAGCATGCACGTTTTTTCCCTATTGTTAAAGTCTACACACGACCGTTTTCCTTGACGTGAAAAATTACGGGAAAAAATAGAGCATGGTCTAAATTTTTAATGTCTATTTTTATTATGACCAATTAAAAAAAAATTCTTGTCATGAAAAACGGTCGCATGTACGTGGCATAAGTGATTGGTGCATACATCTGTTTTGGTGCACCAATACATACATTTTTTCCAATATAGAATCTTAGTTCTGAAACGGTGAAAGGTGGGGTAACGGCAGGAACCAAAATTATTCTCAGCAGCTCCTACGGGAGTAGTGCTACACCAACAATGGATATTATTCTATCCACTAATACCAGTGATGATGCACTATAACTCCTCCTACTGCCCACAGGCATTATGTAATTTTTTTTACCCCCACTGACCACCAAGTCTGAGGCATTTTCTACTCCCACTGGCCACAATCCGGCTTTATTAAAAACTGAAGAACAGTAAACTTGGCTACAAAAGTTTGGCCTAGAGGATCAGAAACTATATTTATCCCCTTTTGGAGCAAATGGGACTATGCTTTATAATGTTTTCCCTTCCTCTGGATCAACTCTGGGTTTAGGGTTTTCCAGGTTTTTTTCTGTATCAGTTGAAATTGAGAAAACTAATTTAAGAGCTGCATATTGTTTCATGCAAATTTTCATTGAAGGTTAATTCTGATTAAGCAATTTTCATCACAGTTTAAATTTTCCAGGTTTAGGACAGTTTTTGTTTCCAGTACACTATGCATTATTTGGATGTACGTACCTGTACAGATTGGAAAGCTTGAACTCCAGCCATTATGAAAGCACTGGATAGAGCTTGAGCCTTCTAGGGTCGTGTTTTCTGGGCATGTAAAATAGACAACTTTACCGAATAAAACTTTTGTTTCTTTCCATCTCGAGCTTACTTTTTCATTTAGTGTACAGAAAATTCCTGTGAAGGGGAATTATATATATATATATTAACCACTTGACAACTGGGCACTTAAACACCCTTAATAACCAGACCAATTTTCAGCTTTTGGTGCTCTCACGTTTTGAATGACAATAACTCAGTCATACAACATTGTAACCAAATGAAATTTTTGTCCTTTTTTTCCCACAAATAGAGCTTTCTTTTGGTGGTATTTGATCACCTCTGCGTTTTTTTTTTTTCCGCTATTAATGAAAAAAGAACGAAAATTTTGTAAAAAAATGAATTTTTCTTCATTTCTATCATATCATTTTGTAAAAAAGTAATTTTTCCTCATACATTTGGCCTAAAATGCATACTGCTACATATTTTTGGTAAAAAAAAAAAAAAAAAATTGGATATTATTTAGTCTGGGTGAAAGTTATAGGGTCTACAAGCTATGGTACCAATTTCTGAAAATTGAACAATTTGATCACACCTGAAGTACTGACAGCTTCTCTCATTTCTTGAGACCCTAACAAGCCAATAAAGTACAAATACCCCCCAAATGACCCCTTTTTGGAAAGTAGACATTCCAAGGTAGTTAGTAAGAGTCATAGTTAGTTTTTTGAAGTTGTCATTTGTTCCCACAATTCTTTGCAAAATTAAGATTTTTTTTTTTTTTTCATACCAATATTGTCATTATAACAGGTTATTTCTCTCACATGGCATGTATATTCCACAAATGACACCCCAAAATATATTCTGCTGCTCCTCCTGAGTATGGCGATACCACATGTGTGAGACTTTTACACAGCGTGGCCACATACAGAGGCCCAACACCGAAGTAGCAACTTCAAGCATTCTAGGAGCATAAATTACACATCTAATCTCTCAACCACCTATTACACTTTTGAAGGCCCTGGAGCACCAGGACAATAGAAACGCCCACAAAGTGACCCCATTTTGGAAAGCTAACACCCCAACGTATAATCTATGAGGCATAATGAGTCTTTTGAACAGTTCATTTTTTTCCAGATGTTCTTGGAAAATGTGGAAAAAAATAAAAACGCATTTTTTTTTACAGAAAGTTGTCCATTTATAGGATATTTCCAACACATAGCATGTACATAGAAAAAATTACACCCCAAAATATATTCTGCTGCTCCTCCTGAGTATGGCGATACCACATGTGTGAGACTTTTACACAGCGTGGCCACATACAGAGGCCCAACACCGAAGTAGCAACTTCAAGCATTCTAGGAGCATAAATTACACATCTAATCTCTCAACCACCTATTACACTTTTGAAGGCCCTGGAGCACCAGGACAATAGAAACGCCCACAAAGTGACCCCATTTTGGAAAGCTAACACCCCAACGTATAATCTATGAGGCATAATGAGTCTTTTGAACAGTTCATTTTTTTCCAGATGTTCTTGGAAAATGTGGAAAAAAATAAAAACGCATTTTTTTTTACAGAAAGTTGTCCATTTATAGGATATTTCCAACACATAGCATGTACATAGAAAAAATTACACCCCAAAATATATTCTGCTGCTCCTCCTGAGTATGGCGATACCACATGTGTGAGACTTTTACACAGCGTGGCCACATACAGAGGCCCAACACCGAAGTAGCAACTTCAAGCATTCTAGGAGCATAAATTACACATCTAATCTCTCAACAGCCTATTACACTTTTGAAGGCCCTGGAGCACCAGGACAATGGAAACGCCCACAAAGTGA